>NW_025941232.1:215247-320792 GCF_000764305.2 Hyalella azteca | reverse complement strand
CCCTGAACCCCTGCCACCCTCTTGCCCCCTGAACCCCTGCCACCCTCTTGCCCCCTGAACCCCTGCTACCCTCTTGCCCCCTGAACCCCTGCTACCCTCTTGCCCCCTGAGCCCCTGCTACCCTCTTGCCCCCTGAACCCCTCTTCTGCTTTCTTCTCTGTGCACTCCGCTCGCCCCTGGGAATGCCGGTGCTGGTCGAGGTTACATGACCGGTCGCAGTTCTTAATACCTGCTGAAATAACTGCCAATCATTAATTTATAATTACGGATTCTTATTTTGTACCTGATGTTGAGCCGCTGTGCTAACAGCGATGGTATGATGTATGTAAGTATTAGTAAGTCATTGGTAGGATGTCAGCCTTGCTTGTACATTTGAACGTGAGCCTACAATGCAGAATTCGGTAGCGCTGCTCTATTTTTATCTTATTGCATACGACGTTTTGCTCTATTATTTCAATGCTGTCTTGCGATTTATATCTCGCCGCTTCTAATTTATTTCAATCTTTGCCATCCACGTTTCTACATGCGCGTTAATGTGTTAAGAAAACAACTGTCGATTTTCTTATGCTCCACATAGTGCTTCTAACTCAATACTTATTCGTAGTGTACCAATTGCTTGTATCAGTTCTTAGTGATTATATTTTTGAAATCGGCTGAGGACTTCAGGCGACTAGAATGCGTTATCATGCAAGAGCCATCTATATGAACTCTAATGAAGCTTTATACTCGGCCGTTTTATTAAGTGTTGATTTAATGAAAACGCCTTTGCGTTGTGTCACGTGTATGTAATGGCAGGACTGCATGCAGGTGCAGGTAATGGCAGGGCTGCTGCCTAACAGTTATGCCCGCAGGCACGCAGGATCCTGCGCCTGCGGGCTCGCCGCATCTCCCGCAGCCTCGTGACGCTCTTCGGTGTGCCGGTCATTGCACGCGCCCCGCAGTCTGCTCTTTATTCTGTTGGTCCGATGCCCTTGCTATGGACCTGACGTACAATTCTCCGGCCGGACTCGTGTCCGGTCTCCAAGATTCAGTGAACATTGAATGTCTCTCAAACTAATGTACGTAGCTCGATGAAACTCAACACAGGCAATCATTAGGACCTAACGGTGATGTTTAAGTCATGATAATTTTCGATTTTTCTTTCGTTCGAACGAGTTTAAATAAAGCATATTCAATACAACATATACAATATAACAAATCCAACACATTAACCTAATTTTTATAAAGTATCATCTCTTTATTGCCGTTCACTTACGTCGCAAACGAAGGTGAAATCGAAAAATTATCAAAACCTATACATCACCGTTAGGTCCTAATGAATAGTTGTGCAAAATTTCATCGAGCTACGTTCATAAAGTTTTCACCTTCACTGGAAATTGCAGTGGAAATGCTGGTTTCCTGTCCGTACAGTTAATAAACACGCAAATGAAGCCTTAACTGAAAATTTTTACCCGACCTAAACATCACCGTATAATCAAGCTTACGTTCGAATCTGTTTGAAAGTTTAAAAACTATTCAATGTTTACTGCGCATTTTGGCCCGTATGACCGGGTAAGTTAGAAACGAAGGCGAAATCGAAAAAAATGACCATGACCTAAGCATCACTGTTAGATCCTATAGTTTTCAAAGTTTCATCGAACTGTTTTCATTATTTTGGGAGATGTTCCGTGTTCACTGAATCTTGAAGTCCGGCCGAGAGTCCGGGCGAACAATAGTCCGGGAGGTTGCAAATGGGGGCCTAATTCAACACATTGTGACGACATTCTCCTCGACTCAACGTCTCTCCTGTGCGCCGTCTTTCTTTTAGACGGAAGACATTAACAAAAATTCGCTTAACAGAGCCAGAAATTCGATGTCTGTTCACTTGCTACATTACTGTTTTGTATTAGACAAACTTGCACGATTATTCAACTCCAAGTCAGGTTCAGCACGATTATCCAGCTCCTGACATGAGTAATGGGAGCAATATTGTCACAAGCCTACTTCCCAAAAAAGATACGTTGCTAGTGAGCGCAAAATGACTTGCACTGATGGTTGCCGCCACGTTCGACGACTTTAAAATGTTCTCTATTGCGTACAAACGTCCTCAGGTTGCTACACTTTGTAACTAAATGATAGGTAAACTATAGTTTACGTATAATTTAATTATAAAGTTATGTTCCCGGAGAGTGACATACGCCTGTACAGGGTTAACTGACGATGCGCATGAGTACAGGCGGGCAACGTGAAGGAACACTATAGCCAGTCAGGACTGAGTCAGTCGAAGGGTTTAAATCAATCGATGCAGACTGTGTAGGGCAACGTCTTATTCTTACTTCATCGACATTTGCATTCAGTGCATTTAGAATTTGTCTATATGTGTACATTTTAAAGATAAACTGCCAGAAAATTACGACAACTGAAGAGTATGCCTTGTTAGTCTCACATCATAACTTCATTTCTAATTTTTAAAGCAAAGGTACAAGAATCGGCGACAGGCCACAGTACACCGATTATAAGACCTAAATTTTTCTGTATATTGGCTCCACTTAAAAATTCCAACCATCTCATTTCAACGACAATCCAAACTAGGTGCTTTTCCTCGACCAGAGTAACCCACTACAATGTGCCGTAACTCTCAATAATCTTGCTTAGCCCACTCTAATGTCGTAACCCACTCTAATGTGTCGTAACCCACTCTAATGTACCGTAACCCACTCTATTGTACCGTAACCCACTCTAATGTGTCGTAACCCACTCTAANAACTTTTATTGCAGTTCAATAGAACAACTTTTATTGCAGTTCAATAGAACAACTTTTATTGCAGTTCAATAGAACAACTTTTATTGCAGTTCAATAGAACAACTTTTATTGCAGTTCAATAGAACAACTTTTATTGCAGTTCAATAGAACAACTTTTATTGCAGTTCAATAGAACAACTTTTATTGCAGTTCAATAGAACAACTTTTATTGCAGTTCAATAGAACAACTTTTATTGCAGTTCAATAGAACAACTTTTATTGCAGTTCAATAGAACAACTTTTATTGCAGTTCTATAGAACGATTCTTATTGCGGTTCTTAATTAAGCACTGTCATTACATTTCAGTAATGACAGTGCTTCTTATTGTCATATTGTGACATGATCCTGCAACATTGTCCGATAACGTACTATAATTATTCTCTACAAAGATTGTAGAGCATTCAATTCCCGAACTGTTTCTGAAGTCAATTATAGTGTCTCAAATGTTGCTTGCGCTAACAACTCCTTGAACAAATTTTGCTCTCATACCACGACTGTATGTACTTGTGTATATTCAATTGAAGAATTGGTACTTATATTATTAGTCTGCTTATATCGCAAGTTCACAAGGAATTTAAAAGCAAAGAAAACGCCAAGAAAATTCACCATATCGATAATAAAAACGCCAAGAAAATTCACCGATATGGTGAATTTTATTGGCGTTTTCTTTGCTTTTAAATTCCTTATTGAAGAATAGTATATAAGTTTGGTTGTTTATTAAAGACCCGCCGCACTGCCGTGATATGTACCCTGTAAGTAGATCATCGTTCACTGCTGCAGGCTTGAGCTCGCTGGCGTCATCAACACGGCGAATGCGTAACCTTTTAAGGACGTTGCCGTGGCCAGCGCTCGCCTCCCCTCCCTGCCGTCCTCCACGCCTCATTACTTCGCATCTTTGCCGCACTTTATCAGCAATTATGCATTTTTCCAGGACTTAAGTGTGCTGAGGAACATTCTCATCTCAAAATATCATTTGAGATGCCACGTAAACATTTTTCACCTAGTCATTAGTTAAGTTTGAGAGGGCGATAAGTTTCCAGCTGGCATCCCTATCTTCTGCAGAAAGGACTGCATTATAAAAACACAATAACCCGTTGGAGGCTCAAAACCGGATCAGGTGCTGCTGCGAACACGTCCTCTAGAACGGGTTGGCAGGGGTGAGAGAGAACGCCTCCCCCGCCTGCCGTTAAGGGATTAACTCCTTTTTAGGTTGCGGTTTGCCAACGATGTTGCTGCTCCACGGTACCAATGATGTATATCGAGCCAAGTGATCCGGGATTATTATACTGCGAGCCGACTTTGCTCTTAGAGAGGCAGATTACCTTCTAAGGGGAGAAACTAGCTGAACTTAGTTTAATTATCACTCAAACGCGCTTCTGGTAATAGAATCCACTTATGTCGTATTCAGGTCGTACGAATTTAACTAAAACTTGGATTGTCTCGAGCAAAAAGTGTCTTCGCGCATGATAATAACAGACGCAAACAATGGTTAGAGCCTAGAGTCCCTGCATTGCAGTGTTGGTGTATGTAGCACACCAGCTTATTAACTTGATCACTCAATCTCCAGCTGTTAGCAGTGATCATCGAATTGTAGCAAATGACGTAGCGGCGCTCGAGTGACTATCATCTTCCTGCCATAGGTTATTGACCGCAGTAACCAATGGCAGTGCGTGGTAATTTACTGCACTAATTCTGTTTAAGTTTTTTTTTTTTGTTCGTGTAGATGCGACGAGGATTCATGTTTTGTTAAGGTCAAGAAGTAAATACTGATGCGAATTCATCGCGCAACTTTAAATCTTTGTAATGTGCCTAGATTTGTGACAGCGAGTAGGTAATTTTTGTGTAAACGAACAAGTCGAGAAAATTCAATTATGTTTGAATGCTTAAGCGTCGCACTGATTTAAGCTGTATCCCATTGTTTGGTGGCTAGGCCTGAGTGCTAACACTCCCTTAACAATAAAATTTGCGTGAGATTCTTGATTGCTGGGATTTATCAAATTGCTGGCCCAGAGGAAACGCTCCTGATTGATGGAAGTGTGTGGTGTAGAGCACAGAAGGTTCATGCGCGGATTGTGTTAGTGATGGAAGTTGACAGGGAAATGTCAGTTGAGCAAATATGAGTTAACCGAGTCGTGTTTACCGCGAGTCGGAGCTGCAATGGATATGTTTGAGCTGCGGCGTGCCACAGCTCTGCGCGCCATCTCACCAATGCAACGCTAATTTATTGTGGACGTTTTGAACTGTCGCCAGGATTTAACCTCATTGTAATACAGGGTGCGGCGTGGGAACTTACTCTTTTAAAAAAATCACAAAGTAAAAAGTATTAAAGATAGCGTTTTAATTCTTTCTTTTTTACAAAGAGCTACATTTAAAGTTTCGTTGGGTTTACTTACAAGTTTAATTCTTGAATATTACATCTTGTAGGTGACCTCCATGCTGTTCAATACTCAGAGACTGCGAACGCGCGCTCCTCTCTCGACCACTGCATGGTCGCAACTGAACTGAGTGGACGAAAAACTTCATAGCCCGCGCACCATATTGCGCATGGCGCCACCTTCCTAGGACTAATGGCCGCCACGTGGCGCGCAATTCAAATAAGTAAGTTCCCGCGCCGCACCCTGTATAATCATTTGGCGTGCCATTTGCATCAAGAATGTTTACCTAAGCACACGTTCACTATTCTACGCTTACAGTGACATTTGTAGTTGTTGAATGCTAATCTATGCTTCGACCAACCTTTTTATTTTACCCTACTCAATTTCCGACGGAAAATAGACCAAAGCTTCGGATTGCTCTTAATCCCAACTATAGCAAAGATCGACGAGGACGGAAATTTGACATCTGTAAATAGATCATAAAATCTGTTGCAATGTCCACTTCAACGCAAACTTCATGTAACAAAGCGCCATGTTTTTGCTCGTTCTGGTAGAATTAAATTTTCCGTGATATGCAGTTATCGTATGTTAATAACTTTCTCAGTCGACCTGAGCACGTCAGAGCACGTATCAAGGAATCTCCAGACATGAACATTAATGACTTTGAAATTCTCAGAAGCTCTCATCGAGGTCGGAAATGCTTGGGCAATTCCGATGAACATTTCTGTAATTACTGTAACTGTTACGCGGACAGATTGCATTTAGCAGCGCCTGAGTAACCTAATCTTCAAGTGCGTCGTCGCTGGTCTCAAAGTGAACGCTCACTACTTAGTTCATTTTCAATGTTTGTTATGTGCATATATTGAGTAGATCATAATCCTAATCTTGATTACACTATAATATGCTTGGTGTTTGCTTGTATAGAATTTCTTCCAAGGCCATAAAGATGAATTTCAATTAGAGTTCCTACTGAATATCCTGCTATCTGCAGTGTTTATCTTTCACTACATCTGCTGCAGGTTTAAGTTTCCTAATGAGATTTAGAGTCCCAAGCAATGCACACAGTAAATTTGCAATATATTTGTGGTGCAAGAGGTCATTGCTGCACCATATGACGTGAACGGTCAAGACGTGGTGGTACAGATGAGGCCGTCCATGGTTTTGAAACCATGGAACAAGGTTAGGCATGAATCAGTTAGGCATGAAACGGTTAGTCGCTCGCGGTTGGTGACGTTCAGATATCTGATGTAACCCTCATGTACCCCAAGCTATTCCATTAAAACTCGTGTTGTAGTGTTTGTTGTATGTTTCTGCTTGTCTCATTCTCACGCTTATTTGCTGATCACACTTCCACGCAAAGATAACTCATTTGCCAGTCGCCAAGGTGCGACTCTGTTCACTGCGATTTGCAAAATAGAAGAATGGACTTCGTGGTGTTTTAGTCTCTCGTTCTGAGCCTGATGTTCTGTAGAGCGTTCCGAACGAGACTTGGAGCAAATGAATAGCTTTCTAGAGTCAGAACCTTGCCCGTGAGTGTCATGTTCTGTTCTGACTCAGTTACTTGATGGAACTCACAAACTACGATCGTGTTTCTAAGCTTCAGTCTTCCGAAGTTGAACTTCTAAGAGTAGTAATGAATCAAAAACAATATTTGGTCGGAAATCTTAATTAGCTTTATGACTAGACCGTGCAGTAGTTTGATGATAACAATGATAAAGTCGTCATGGAGTCGAGCTTTGTTGACGCTAAAATGCGGAGTAAAACATACGACGCTTGCCCGCCACTTCGCTGCATTACAATTTATTGCTACGAGAGCGAGGATGAGCAATACTTAGAATTTAACTGATGTCCGTCGCTAGGTGTAAGCGCCCCGGGAATGGCTCAACGATGAAACATTCAATTATTTCTTTTAAAAAAAGTTTGTTGTGGAGCGATGTATGGTTAATATGAATCAAGGCTGGAATAAATTATTCCTCCACAATTATACCAGCAGTGACTGAGAGTTTCACTGTCTTTGGCTCAAAGCATAGAGCTTCGAGAATCCGACGCCATTATTTCAGTAGTCTTGTGAAAAAAATTTCCGATGATAAAGCGATGTCGAGGAATAGAATAACTGCCATTTGTTTAGTAAACGTGGAAATTTGCACAACTCTTCCCATCTGAATAACTGCTATAGTTCAGGCTTTAAAGAACCTGTGAGCATTTCACATCTAAAATGTTCCCAGTGCCAACTGATACTTGATCTACCGACTTGTGACTAACGTCAGAACATGTATGATCTCTGACAACGTTAATAAAGTTGTGATTTTATGTAACTGCATTGAATCCCATTCTGAATGGGGAAAGCCAATACTTGACTTAATTATCATATAGTTTATGAGACGTTAAAGTTTACTGGTCGGGAAATGAAGTGCACTTGCTCAATTTTTTGAACATTTTCCTTCACACTATATATACACACACCTAAAATAGACTCCTCCCACGATGAGTAAGACAGGAAGGAGGGGGAAGAGTATGGGGGTTAAGCCAGTGAGGAGGGGGGTTGTGAAGGCTGTTGAAGGTCGTCGGTGTGGCAGGAGCGGTCGTCGGCCTCGACGTCATACACGCGCATGCTGTTATTCGTTTAGCCGCTGCTCGGGCGACTCATGCTATCTTGATCTGCAGCAACCGGTAACCTCATTTGCATGTGACCTTCTCATGCTTTGGCCACGGCTGCATATTATTTTAGAGCGATCATTTCTTCGTAAGAAATATCTGATGACAACGATGTGCAGGTAACTTCGTAAAACGATGCGTGTTTGTGAAGCAAATACAGTTGCCAGTAGCGGTGCAGTCACTGCTGCATGCCAGTAGCGGTGCAGTCACTGCTGCATGCCAGTAGCGGTGCAGTCACTGCAGCATGCCAGTAGCAGTGCAGTCACTGCTGCATGCCAGTAGCGGTGCAGTCACTGCTGCATGCCAGTAGCGGTGCAGTCACTGCAGCATGCCAGTAGCGGTGCAGTCACTGCAGTTCCGTGAGCGCGGTGCACCGTGGAAATGCCTGCGCCGTCCTTGCCGCGATTAGATGATCCCGCTGGTCGCTCAACCCCTCACTACCCCTCACAACGCTCATGCACCTTGTCCGCAGCTCGGAAGGTCGTCGGTGTTTGGGTCTGTTTATGTTCCATGCCTACATCGCAGAACTGATAACTCGGGGCCGCGGGAAAGGTAACTTTAATAATTTTTCTTAGCTGGAAAATTATTGGCAGCTGAGGACAACTGCGGTCGACTAAGCGCGCATGAAGTAAGCTTATGATGTTTAACTTCTCTCATTCCGCTGGGTAAAGCCTTCTAACCTATAGACAAAATTTGCTAGCCTATTTGGTGTAACTTGGCTTTGCAATCGAGCTAAATAAATGCTAACCCAATTTATTGACTGATGCTTGGAAATTATTTTAGGATTTTATTTCATTTCGCTGAGACCGCCATCAATTTACAATTATGTTTTTTTAAGTTCACATGATAATATTCTTTTATTCTGTTGTAACTCATGCTTGTCGCTGCAGCCGTAATATCTTGTTGAAGTTTCCAACAAACGAGCAATTCTTGAAGTATGGTGCTTTATGATTTAATGCGCCGTGGCGGCTCTTTTCATTGCATGCTAATGTGAACGAGCTGTAAAGTAAGGGGATAGAAGCAGAGTGCAAAACACTGTTACTATACTATACTATTACTATACAACTATACTATTCGTCTCAAGGCTGAGCAGAGTGCAAAACACTGCTACTATACTATACGATTACTATACAACTGTACTATTCGTCTCGAGGCTGAGCAGCGTATGCAACACTGGTCTCGAGGCTGAGCAGTGTTGCGGCGCTGGAGACGAACATGAATCGTGAAAATCAGTTATCCGATACGCTGTTATAAGCGTAACCCATCAGAAGAGTGGCTCATCAAGACGTAACTCATCAGAAGATTGGCACATCAAGACGTAACTCATCAGAAGATTGGCACATCAAGACGTAACTCATCAGAAGATTGGCACATCAAGACGTAACTCATCAGAAGAGTGGCACATCAAGACGTAACTCATCAGAAGAATGGCACATCAAGACGTATCTCATCAGAAGAATGGCACATCAAAATAACTCATCAAATATAATTTCTCAACAAAGAAAGTTCTCATCTTGAAAAATAACTCTCGCCGACTCATTACTTTTAATTCTGCCTCTATGTTTATTTACGATGTGTGTGGTTGAATTGCAACAATAATCAAATGTTGCACACTAGAAGAGTGCTCATTAATTATTGCTCTAATGTTTAAGTGAGCTGCTTTTTTAAGCTGAAAAACGTGATTGTGAGTCAGAAATTTTCTACTGTTCTGGATCAGTTCTGAAAGACCTCAGTAAAGTTGAGGACACGAAATTACTGTAATTTATCAGTGCAGTCATGCTGACAATTTCACTACCCTCACACCCCCAAGTAGATGACGAAATGACGTTTGCCTTTGCCAACACCTCGAGTGTTCTGTATGCCTCTTGTTCATGAGGTGACGTTTGCCAACACCTCGAGTGTTCTGTATGCCTCTTGTCATGAGGTGACGTTTGCCAACACATCGAGTGTTCTGTATGCCTCTTGTTCATGAGGTGACGTTTGCCAACACATCGAGTGTTCTGTATGCCTCTTGTTCATATCCGTTCAATTCGCTTGATGACCGCGGCAGAACTTGAAGTACTGACTGTAACCGGCCTGCAGCGAATATTACAGCTAAGGCTTTGATCATCAGTACTTCTTTTTGATGGTCAAGGCGTATATAAGAGCGCGGTCGTCCTGACGCCACCTCCTGATTAGCTATTGTCATGACAGTGGCAGTAAATATGCTAGGCGCATTGAGATGCAGTGGCCACCTATGCGTGACGCTGTTTTATGACAGCGCTGCTAACGATGGCTCTTCATTTCTTTGGGAAAGCGCGCACGAGCTTTGCTTCATGTCACCATATAGATGCGGCTGAAGTAAATCTAAGTGAATATTCTAAACCATCTCAAATCATAATATATACTCACAAAACTTGCCTCTCTGGCAGCAGCCAAATGTTGTTCTCGTAATTGAATACGGCCGCTCTCCTAGTTTCTTTATTGTGCGGTATTTTTCGTGTTTTTATTCTCAGCTATCATAAATTTACTCATGACTTCATCGTCTTTCTTGGCGCCCTTTGTGAGGCATCCTTGCGTGACCTTGCGGCCGATGGCCTTGCCGCAGTCCTTGGCTCTTCCTGCTACAGCTCCGCCCTCCTAGGCCGCCTCCTCAGCGGTCTTGTGCTGGCTCACCCCGCTGCACTTCTATCTTTTCTACTATCTTTCTCTGAAGAATATTAATGCAGCACAACAATTACAGATTCAATATTTTCAGCTCGTTCCTCGTTAGTGTGAGGTATTAGAAGTCAAACTTATTATTTTTTAACTGTTTCCTCTGTACCTTTGCATTGAATAAAGTTGAGGTGTAATTGAAGTTTTAATTTCGTAATTTTTTCTCCGCGCTGATCCTGCTCGGTGCGAGTTACTCCTGCAGGTTCGCCCTCTCATCCGCTTCGAGTTGCAGCATCCCATGGCTCGTCAGGTTATAAATGCAAACCTGGTAACATTGTACTGCCATATATGGACCGTTTCTGGGATCGCTTACTACATCGCGTGCAATCGTTTGCTGATACATGAGTTTTTAGCTATAATTGTACCGGGTCAATTGGAGATTTTGCTCTGAAAATTCTAAAATTGTGCCCTGAAAGAAGATGCACGTTGAGCATAGACGCTATGCGCGTTGAGCATAGACGCTATGCGCGTTGAGCATAGACGCTAACGTGTCTAAATGACTAAAAAAAATGTTTGTACCAGCCCAAAGATGTTCGTACGCCATTTTCGCCTAATATTGATAAAATTTTCGCTCGGAAGCCGTTTTGCTGCTAAATAAAGTTTCGAGGTTGGGAGAATGCCATATGGAGTGATGTTCGAGCTGAATAGTAGCGAGACCAAGAAAAATTGGCATCGCTCTTTAAATTCAGTGAAATGTTGTTTCCAATTCCTAAATTAAAGAGCTTTCTATATCATTTTATGATGTAGACATGGGCCATAATTAAAACCGAATGACACCGTTTCTCTGTACTTGCATTACAGTACACACCTCCTCGAGCGCTGATTATAAAATTATTTTTTAGTGTTGCCGGCGTCTGAAAGACCGTACGACTCGACTTTACGAGGTCACTGTGAGCTCACCGACTCATAACTTTTCAAACATTTTATTGCCTCACTGTCTAATAACAACAAATGAATGTTGGCGACTACGAGTGAATAACCACTTTGACCATCCATATAGTTTTGGTTCTGTCTTCGCTTGTGATCTGAGCATTGAGGCTCGAAGTCTCAATCCGAGGCTTTCCTCCGCTCCGACTTTCCTCTGCACAATAAGAATTCAGCATTTGCCTGCCGTAAACTTTAAACTACAATCACAAATATAAAATAAATGAAATGCTTCCAATTTAAGTATTGCTGCCTCGTAAGGTTTTGTTAATAGTTTCTACACACTTTCTATCCCATTGTGTATGCAATGCTTCACCTATGTTTTGAGAAGGATGGCTTTGCCGTTTCAATGCAGTAAATAACCGTTTGCGGTCACAGGACAGGAAGCGTCTCATCAATGTTCGTGATGTTTTTTTTTTCACTAACCTCGAGTTCAGCGTTCGTGGTTTGTGGCCAAGATGGCTTACAAATTACTGGTGAAATTTTGATTAGTTCTGTGTTACCGAAAACGTTTGGCATTAATCTTGATGATACGCATGTCAAGGATGTTGAGGTACAATTCCCAAGCATCGGGCAATTTTCGTTTGCCTAAGTAGTCATTAGGAAAGGGAATCGTGAGTGGATATGTTAATGAGTCGTTAACCCCTTCGCAATTCGGCTGCTTCGTAGATCGTAGATGTTCACATTATGTAGAAAATCTCTTATACACTTAATAAGGTCTAAAATGTAACCGGTGCCAAATTGACGCCGAGTTGAAACGTAACTTATTAATTTTTCGTGCATTGGTAAGTTGCAGATCCTGTTCAGCAAGGTTACGACGATAAAAGGATGACTTTCAATTTAAATTACGTTTTTTTACTGCACAGCAAGTTCACTTCCATTCTTTGCACCTTTTCCTAAGGCGAAATATTGAAAATTTCCTCATAATCTTGTTTCTACTCCATTATTTATCTAGTAGCTTGCGCTTGGTTTGAGAAAATATCTTCAAACTGGCGCGCTACTTGCTCTGATTGTTTCGTGTCATTTTCATGATTTGAATGAGATGTCCTATTGGGCTACTTAACACCAATTTTTAATGCAATAGCTTTAATTTTATTCTATCTTTTACACAGCTTACATCGATTAAATCGTGACCTATCGAAGAGGCACTAAAAATGCTTGTACTCTTATTTCCCGGTAACGAGCAAAACCTTGTCACATTAAAATGTTATCTGAAAATTAGTTGAGAATTCTCGCCCCAAAAACGATTTATTTAATTTTTTTAATGAGTAAAATGGTCGGACGGTAAATTCATTTCTATTATGTCTTAATTAATACAGGTTCTGGAGCGTGTTGTCGCGACTGAGACGTCATGGTTCAGGAAGGAATTGAAACGAGATGCAAGATTGGCTTTAGACTTCAGTAGAATGAGAGGCATACAATTTAACGTTACAACGTTGCATGCAGTATATATTTAAGAACGTCGGAATATTGAAGCTAGTTATTTACGTACGGACCTTTCGCATATTCATACAATGTGAATGTTATTAAGAATTCTGTTCCATTCCTTCTACATGCAGCCTACGTCAATGTTCGCATTTCCTTGACTCTTGCATTACACTGCGATAGTTGAACTTACGAGTGCCTCAGCCACCGCTCTCTTAATTGCACAGGTTCTTACACATTCTTTGATTTAACTCACTACTTCAGTAAACTAATTAGTACTCTCATTTTCTCGACTCTTCAATGGGCAGCTCCAGGTTATTTGTTATAAACTGTAACCTACTGTCAGGTCGTCTTGTAATTTGTCAGTTTTTTGTCAGTTGGCTTTCGTCCAAACGTAACCGGGCGTCATCATGGTAGGACAGCTATTTTTCTCATATTTAGTGAAATTAAACTCTATGCATATTAGTTTTTAATTTTAGATAGTTTTATGTTTGGTTTTGCTACATATCAACGAATTATTATTTCGCAAAAGGTACCACAAAAAAAGAAAACTCCGCTTAATGCAATCACTTTTGAGAAGAGAAATTACATCTACTTCTAACTATTAAATATTCAAAAGATTTTGATTATTTTAAGAAATAAACATCAGCTCACAATGTCAAGTTTATATTATTTTATTATGAAGAAAAAAAAATCGCCATGCCCAGGAAACGAGGATAACCAGAGTTTAAGGTTTCAGTAAATGTAATAAAGGATTATCGGTATATTTTTATCGACGAAATATACGTTAGAGATATTCAATTGATTGGCGGAAATGCCAGAGAGCCTTTTAGTCCCTCAATAAAACTCGAAAATATGTTGAATTACGCAAGATGAATTTACGGTTCGATAAGATATTCAGGGAAAGGAATGAAGTGAAATAACTCCACTGCCGCCTGCTGCGACTCGCTGTGGCACCGACCACTACTTTTTTACTGAATTCGCAATAACTTCTTGCAACTATCGGTTAGCCGACAACCCGGCGCTGGCGGTTCGATATGTAAGCCCGCGAACCGACATGAATCGGCTGCGAATGAGTTTCGGGGGCGTTGGCGTGCTCTATACCGTTGTTTGCTTCATATTTTTTTATTGTTTTCAAATAAACCCTGCATTTTTGACTCAATAACCTACGCCGTCGAATTAGCTTTTTGTTCATTGTAGCGTATCTCAGTTTTCAGGCCAAGGCGTGTTGCTGATTTTGTTTCATCGTTTGTTTTTGACTTTTTAGCTTGACAAGCTTTTTTGCAATTGTGTAATTTAATGCGAGGAAAGGCATACGAATCCACCGAACGAACGAGTTATTTTCCTGACATAATAGATTCAACTCTCATTTTGCCACAGACTCTCTATTGTTATTGTGGTGCGGAAAAAGTAGTTATATTCTCAATCCAGTTGCTTTATTATTTATGTGAATGCATGACAAATTCATCTCACTTCAGCGCCATTCCCTTAAAAATTTTTCCTGTTTCTATAGCCGATACAACAAAATTATTGATTGGGAATTTTTAATAAGAATGAATATTTAATTTCTTATATCTTCTTGCGACTTTAGTCAAGTTGTAGGCCCACTTTCGCTGTGGCGTCAGTTTATTCACTAATCAGTGCCTCTCAAACAGCGACTGTGAACTTATGTTGAGTTGTTGCAGACACACGATTGGGCCAGGGCTACCGTTCAGCAGCTCAGGAGTTGGCCCTCCTGCTCTCCCAAGAAATGTTCGGACGTCTGGCTGAACGGGTCGCTGCAGTCATGCCTCATAGCATCAACTCAAACCTAAACATAACTTCTCAAGACACTTCCCTCGGTCCAGATGTGTCCTGTTCTTCACCCATAATGCCAGAGTCCGTGAAGAGGACTAGTTTACCGGGGAACAGTCCCTCGGAACCAACATCTCGTCGCATCAGTTCAAGTTCGGATCAGAGCTTCGGCCTTCGCTCCTCTCGTAATCGCACGGCGTCTTCTTGCGAGCCCCGTGACACGCGAGTGCCCCAGAACCCACCAGCCCCGGCGAGTGATCCTTTTGACGTGGCGGGCATGACTTGGTTGTTGGATGAAGCCGAAGAGCCGCCTGCGCTGCCTCAACAGATGCCGCGTTTACTACTGCCCGCTGCAGCTCATCTCGTGCCAGCACTCAAGGTATCAGTGTTGGAATTATTCTAAAGCGGTTTCAAATAATATTAACACTTATCAGAAAGTATTCCAGATATCAGTGTTTTCTTGTCATTCTTGTCCAAGAATTTATAAGATTCCTCACGTCGTTTGTTCACTAAGCTCGAGCTAACTACACGGAAACGTACCTACTAATTATTATTTTTCAACAGACTGTTTAGCTTCTTGATGGTCGTTGTAGAGCTGATTTTGTCTTTCCCTCGGATCTAAACATTTCTAAACGTTTTGAAATCATTATGCATTAAATTACTCTTTCAATGGGTAAGGTACATTTTAGGTAGTTTCTATTTGTTAATACATCCGACCAGTAGGGTGAAGGGAAACTATCACTTTTCCTTACATTTAGAAGCTGATTATGAGTATGTGGCGCAGAAATAAAAAATCAGGCGTGTTGTCCTACAATCGGGGGCTATACTTTCAAAATTCGCTAAGTGAACGTAAGTACTTACGCTCTATTTTCATGTCTATGATTGGAGGATTTTGCTTGAAAGGCCGTCAATGATTGGCTGATGAACTTACGATCTCTTGAGTTATTTTGAAAGTATGGGCCCAGGTTATTTTTATTCTTTAACTGAGCTTTGGAGATGATGTTGATGGTGGTGATGCTTCCTGTGTCCAGGTGTGGTGCGACTGGTTACTCTACAACAGCCCTTTGTGGCATCCCCCTCCAAGCAACGCCGACTACAGTTCTCAGTGAGTCAATTGTCCGTTATCGTTTCTTTTCTGTTCTCTCGTCTAAAATTAGGTGATAAATATTTTCAATTTTCTAGTTTGTGCTGACGTACTTTCCGACAGCTAGCGAAACGCGATCTATCAGCCACGTCAAGGCTTCATTTTCTGTTTGTCGTGCAATTTTGTACGAGGATAATCCACTACCCTCAGAAGGTCATAAAATAAAGGACTCTCATGCTCGCATATTTTGGCATGGTTTTCATGTGTTCAACTCTTATCCCTAACAGATGGTTTGATAGCTGGTCATGTGTGGCGGAGTTAGCGACCGTCCTTCATGGTTTGAGTGAAGCAGATGTGGCCATCTACACAGACGAAGTGACAGCCGGAGGGCAAACCGACAAGTTTGTCCCCATTACGCTGGAAGAAGATAAATTCTTAAGAGGCTACGACCCGCTGCTTGCCTCACAGAAACTTCCTTGCATGCTCACCGACGACCCTGCTGCACTTGTGAGTCTTATTGTGTTCGCATGTTGCAGGTTAGGCCTTATCCCTAGCGCAGCTGAAACAAGGGACAAATCTTGTATCCCTATAGCGCTGCGGGCTGAACCGCAGGGGAAATTTTGTTCGATGGCCCGAATGTCGTATATCATACCTTATCACTGTTGCAGTAGGTGGAAGACCTGTTCGAGAATTTATTCAAATCTTCTGACGCATGAACAGTCTTCCAGATAATGTATTCTCTTCGGATTCTCATGACTGTCCATGGCCATCCGTTGAGCTTTTTTCCGAATGCGCCATATTTGCCCTAGGTTGGTCTTTGTATTATTGGTCACTATGTGAGATCCGTACATATAATAAGTTCTCAACTGTCATCTTAATTTGCGGGAACCATCATACGACTTACCCATGATAAGTTGATTACCTAACGTTTGAGCGCTTCCAGTACCGCGTGAACGAATGAGCTCTCGTCGAGCAAAACTAATCGGCTTAAATTTTGGATGCCTCAACTATTTAAATTTTGATAAATTCTGTCCTACAGGATCTTTCAAGTAAGTCGGAATATTTGTCGAGATAGATAAAAAGAGAAAAAGCTAGATCGTTTTTTAAATTTTAAAAACCCTCGCCAAGCTTTCCGTTGTCGCGTTCAATCTAGATGTGGAAGTGTGACAAAGGCGTCTTCTGACTTTAGTTTTGATTTGTTTGGAGTTCCATGCAATTTGCTATCGTGGTGACATTGTTCCTGAGCTTCCCATGACAGAGCCCGTGGAATCTGACTGCCAGTCTCATTTGTTGAGCCGAGTTGTATATATTCATAAATCCCTTCACTTCCATTTGGCAGCTACCCTGACAAAGGTTCAGTCTGAACAAGAACATGGCGATGATATATTTTTGAGTTAAGAAATGTATGCTGATAGACTCTTTCCCCATTGTTGAAAATATTGTCCTCCGGTGCGCACTACCTTCGAATCGCTAGGAAACAAAAGAGCCCTTATAACGCTACCAATAATGACATTACTATAAGTTCTGGTCGTATTATTATTACTATAATAATACGACCAGACAATAATAATAATACTTATAATAATAATAATATAAACCAGATGATAATAATAGTACGTATATAGTAATACGTATTACTATAAGTGTTGGTCGCCGTTCGCCGCAGAGCCGTGCAGGCGACTGGGTGCGGCTGCAGCAGCTGCAGACGGTGCTGGGCAAGTTCATGTGTGGCCTGGAGCCTCCTGTGCTCAGGCTGCAGAAAACTGCACAAGGAGACGTGTTCCTCCCTGCGGTCTCTTCCCCTTGTCCTTCCCCGGACATTCGCGCTCCCTCAACCCTCGTGAGTATTATTATTATTATCTTATAATTATCGCATGGAACATCATTTTGACGAATAAATCAAATTCTATATTAAGTCTAGTTTCGTTGAATGACATAGTAACCAGTTTTTTGGTAGTTATCTTTAGCAGGAATAATAGGAATAAATATTGCACCTTGCATTTCGAAGTCTTGCCTTTTCTGGTCAGGTTCTTAGTTGAGATTATATTGATATTTGATTCATTCACCACTCCTCTGAAAAGCATTAAAAAAACATGATAATTACTATGACTTTAGAAGGATCTAAATCAGGTTAATATTACTTTAATTGCAAATAATCAATGAGGGATTTCCACCATTCTTCAAATTTACGATAGAAATATGATATGTGGCCGCTTGTTGGCTTCTAATTTGCCGCCGGAAAGAGACCCAAAAAATTTCAATTCATGCGCCATCATAAAGATTTGTTACTTTGCTAGACTTCACAAAAATTCGTCTATCACTGAACTTTATTAGTGTTACTTTCCTGTTGTACAATTATTTGTTGCCAGGTAAGAATTGTACGTTCAATCTGGAATTAGAAAATTTTATATTTACGCGTGATCGAATGTTTGAATTCGAATGTTTTGTAGTTGACCGCGTGGACAATTTCACCCGTCGTGGTTTTGACAAAATAGGAACACCGCTTTAGTATGTTGAATCACCTTGCAAAGGTTGACAGTTTTATCGACTCGTAAACAGCGGAGTGTTTGATATTCGTCTTTACCGCACAAATATGGACCACCGACTGCTGAGACTTTCTTACGTGCAGCTACAGCATTCCCTCGCTGTTGCACCTCCTTTCCGACGACTTCTGATAATGGACCAGATTATAATCAGGCGACAACCATATCGTAAAGCGGACGTAGATCCGCTAATTCAAGTCTGTCAAAGAAGAGCTTGGGGGGCTACTCTGAGCCAGAGGCTAGCTGGAGCCAAAAATTTTATAGGGGACTTTCATGCGTTCAGCTCCGGGATTCTCTCGCCAATACGCTTCTTCTCAAGCGACTGCTGAGACTTTCTTGTGTGTAACTGTCGCATTCCCTTGCATTTCGCCTAGTATGCAGCGAATGCTTACTATCGAACTATTTCAGCATCAGTGTGTCCCTATTTCAAGTTTTCTAAGTCCTTATGCGCGGCTTTGACTTTCCTAATAACACCAGTGCAAGCATTTTACGTAGATCGTCGCGCTAATCCTGTGTTTGATATTATTATAATTAGATAATCAAAGATTCCTATCCCATAAGATTCTTATGAATTGACATGAAAAACGGTGAAAGTATAACCCGTTGTTGCTACGAACGGGACGACGAAATTTGGTGCCGGCATTGTCGCCTTGACAAGGCGTGGAGGCTTTGCTGCCCTAACTGAAGGTGTGAAAGCGTTGCTCAAGAGGTTTAAAAACGTAAACTGTAGTGGCTTTGAATGACTTCAAACTTGTATAACTTTTAATAAAAAGCCCTGCAATATTCCTATTCCAGGATTCGCGCGTTCCTCCTGAGAACGACATCGTGGAAGAGGACTCGAGCGACAGCGACGATGATGGAGAGGAGAACCTCGCTGCCGACGAAGGTGGCGCAGCGGGCGGCATGAGCGCTACACTGCGCGCGCTGTGGCAGCGCAAACGCCAGCTCGACAAACGCCGGCGCCGCGCAGAGAGAGAAAAGGTAGGCGGGTGACTTCTGCTGTGTTTATGGATGTTGTAAATGAGGAGTGGGTGGAAGGCCGCACTGTTGCGTGGCTGTGGTAGTCGCAAATTCCCTCTGATCGCTCTTCATCGATAATTAATAAGTGGGAATTTTTTATCGACTTCGCAGTCAGAAGGAGAATTCTATAAAACCTTAATTAAGGGCTTGTTGAGAATTCAGAAGCAAATAAAACGCAAAATATATTCAGCATATCATCATTGAAAACGTTTCGGAGACCAGCTCCATTACCTATCAGTTTCAGAATTGAGAGAATCCAAGTACAACCAGTCGATAAAACCCGAATTTGCAGGAAAGAGATCAAAACGTAAGAAACGAAAACCCGATAACGGAAAATAAACACCCATCGATGAACAGTTTCAAGAGGATAAGAATATTTAAGTTATTAATGCAAGGTTTCCGTCTAAAAATGTGCAGTTATTTCAAAATCCTTGAAAACGAACAACTGAAACAGGAACCAAGTATTTCGCAATCGCTCTTCGACCCAGTCACGTCGAACTGTTTAGCGTGAAGGCGAACAGCATGCAGAGGCCAGACGAGTTGGCGAGCGGCAACCCACATAGCAAGACAGCCTCTGTCGCTGTATTCGACAACTCGGATGTAGAATTTACGTAACATTCAGACGTAGCTGATGCGCACTGCACCAGCATTATTCATAAATCTAGTAGAACATCATCCGGGCATCAAAAACGTCATTATACTGAAGAATAAATCAATCAATTATTATTATCAATCAATTTTTCACCAGTAAAAGTCAGCATATTAAAAATCGTTCAGAAATAAATTCGTTAATTCTCTGAACATTGTTCAGACGTGCTACCATAGTAGAATTAAGTTCAAAGAATAGGTTTCCCTACTGTTAACCCCAATAACAGATTCAGAATATCGATTACACACAAACCGTTTAAGCTGTATTTTCATACCTTCATGTTTTGTCAACCAGCTGATAGCACACGAGCTTCTTTAGCTTTTTTCTTTTATTTTGTTCGTATTTGAATGGTCTTCATACCTTAATACACCGCGGCTATAAAATTTATTTCACCTCCCATGATATTCATTCTGAATTCGAAATCATTCTTAATATTTATTGTACAGTAAATTATAGTTCCATGGCGCCTGAGAATATCAGTTGAATGGGTTTCTTTAGAACCTTGTTTCTAGTAAAATAAAATTTTTTTTGGAGGGTCTAATAGATATTCTAAATCTTTTATTGAGGTTAATCGTAGGAAATTTTTTATTGTAGTTTGTGCAACTCAGGTAGTTCGTATGAAACTATGTGCAGAAAATTTAACATCTAATTTTTAAAATAATTTCCGAATGTTTATGTTAGTTTACTGGTAATTATTTCCAAATTGGTCCCCTCTTCAGGTAAAGGGTGTTTATTCCTGCCAGATGAGGTCTTCCCTGATATTTGAATACAGTTGTGCGCTGTGCGCATCAGCGTACGTCAGAATGATGTCGTGTGATTTTTACATCCGACTAGTCGAACACTGCGGCAGGAGTTATCGTTCTGATCTGCTGCTTGTCTAACCGCCTCTCTGCTATGTCCCTTTACGCTTAACGGTGCGACGTGACTGTCGGAGATCGATTTCGATATACTTGCTTCCTCTCGAAAATTCGGCTAGTCGGGATTTGAGGATTTTGGAATCACTGCATATTCTAAGACTTTGCCTTATTAACGCTTAAAATTTTTAGCCTATTTGAATTCATGGGTCGATATGTTTTTATGTTTCGTTGTTATTTTTTCTTCTTTAAAGTTTAATTTTCTTCTGTGTAATTTTGGATTTTCTCTGCTAATTGTACATAATTGTATTGTCGAACGTGTAATTGTAATGTTTTTAACTGATGATGGAGCTGGTATCCGGAACGTTTTCTACGAATAAATGGTGATTTTACATAGCGTTTCTTTGATCTCAATTCTTTGTGATAATTCTAATGATATATGTAATGCTGGAAGTAAAGCCTAATTTGTCCGGCAAAAGTGGGGAAACGTGTTTATAATTTTCATAATTAATAGTTATAAACATATCTTGTGAGAGCTTATATGTATTTAAGAGAGCGGCATCCATGCCCACGGCTACTTGAATGTGTAAGTTGTATGTGTATGAATGGTCACAACAAAATGCAGCTATGAATTGAGAAGTTATAGGTCCTATACATACTAATGTTAGTTAAAATTTCTGTAGTAACCATTACGATCAAAATCGCTGTTTTGTAACTAACTGGTGAAAAAGCGTTTTTTTTTTTTTGTTTGTTGTAGCAGCGATCAATGCGTGGTGTTGGTGTGGAGTTGGAGGTGCGGCCTCGCTATGTGATGCCCGACACGAACTGCTTCATCACACACCTACCGTACCTCACAGAGCTCGTCACCCCGCCATCTCCCTACACTCTTCTCGTGCCTCTCGTTGGTGAGCTTTTCTTCTCATAAATTCTACAATTTAAGAAAATTCCATCGTGGATTAGTCCAGTTTTTATACCAACAGTATGCATCTTACTCGACTAACACTTCAAGGTTACATGTCAGATGCTGCAAGTCGTTTCAGTTTAATGAGGAATGAAAATTACTGTGATCGGAGTGATGCTCTATGGAATGTATTTGTTAACATTTTGAAGTGAGTCTACTAACTTATTTTTATTCTCGCATGCACTCGAATTGATAAATGCCGTTGCGTGCTCAGTATAAAACTTTTAAAAAATAAAACCATTGTTCACTGCATTGGATAACTCGTATCCGTGTCTCGCTGCTATTGTTACTGTGATGCCTCACGCCGTCCAGTGGTGAGGGAGCTGGAGGGCTTGTCTCGCTGTTGTCTTGAACTCTCTTGTTGCCACGCGCCGTCCAGTGGTGAGGGAGCTGGAGGGCTTGTCTCGCTGTTGTCTTGAACTCTCTTGTTGCCCCACGCCGTCCAGTGGTGAGCGAGCTGGAGGGCTTGTCTCGCTGTTGTCTTGAACTCTCTTGTTGCCACGCGCCGTCCAGTGGTGAGCGAGCTGGAGGGCTTGTCTCGCTGTTGTCTTGAACTCTCTTGTTGCCCCACGCCGTCCAGTGGTGAGCGAGCTGGAGGGCTTGCCTCGCTGTTGTCTTGAACTCTCTTGTTGCCCCACGCCGTCCAGTGGTGAGCGAGCTGGAGGGCTTGTCGCGCGGTGCGGACGACACGGCGGAGGCAGGCGAGGTTGTGGACGGAGCGTCGCGCGCGCAGTGGGCTCGGCAGGCGCGGGAGTTTGTGCGCTCCAAGCGCCACAACATCCGAGCCGTCACCACGCAGGGCAACATCCTCACGTCCTCTGATTTCCAGGAGGCCATAGTAGACGTAAGAATACTCCCATGTCCTGCTCATTATAAATATTCCTGCAGTAAACTATGAATTTATTGTCGAGTTTTCGTTGCTTTTGTGGATCTGTTTTAGCTGGATTTGTGGATTTCTTAGCTCCTAGGGTGCTAAGCATTCCTGCTAACAGTCCTGTGATTTTTTGTCTCTTTTTACGATATTTCTCATGATCATTTTATTGGTTACCTTTTAAAATTTAATAAGTCAACCATAATTATACAATTGTGATAATTTCTAAAAGCAACGAATAATTTTTATTTTGTTTTCAAATTATTCGTATATTTGCCAAAATTCATCCCTTTGACCGGGCTATTTCTGGAATTGAATTATTCTGAAATTGAATTGTGATGGAATTACAAAACTGGTTTTCGAAATATTTCCGCATCTCTATACTGATCTAGTCTTAATTTTCTGTGACTTTCTCCCTCAGGAAATGACAAATGACGACAAAATTCTCTCATCATGTCAGCATTTCTGCGTCGTAGACCAGTCTCGGACAGCGACCTCAGGTGAGACTTCCTGTACAATCATGCAGTAACGCTTGCTTCGCCTTAGCTCGGCTAAGTTGACTCTCAGGTAATCCGCAAGCTCCTTAGTTACTTACTAGTACTGCACAAATAGGCCCGAATCAGTGGCCATCGGAAGTGTGTCATTTTAATACTGCCAATCGAGTCGGCTAAGGTGACTCTCAGGTAATCCGCAAGCTCCCTAGCTATAACTGCACTAATAGGCCTGCTGTATAAATAGTGGCCACCCGAACTGTGCCATTTTAATACTGCTAATCGAGTAACTCCTCGAAAAATGGCGTGAAAACCCAGCTTTTACGACGTCTTATCGGCTGACCTATACCATTAAATAACACAAATACTGTATTTTGGCAAGAAACAGAATGTCCACTCGGCAGCACGAGAACAGATCGCATGAGCCGTGAGCGGCTCGTAGTCAAAACGGGCTGCGTTGTCTGACATGAGCTCATTAACTTCGTATTTAACTGGAGCTCGCAATACCTGCCCAACGGAGACTTGTAAACCCATATTTTATTTGCTCTTCATAAGTATTGAGTTTTCTCGGTTTTGTCTGTTTCGGTTCTCTGTCATGAAAATATCATTCGCGATAATTATCTTTTCACATATAGGCATGCTCCTTATAGGCATGCTCCTTTACTACCAAAAGCTGAATTTAGTATTTACGAATTAGAATTAACAATTGGAACGTTGCAATTCAATATGAAGCGTAATCTCGCTGTCGTTCCTAAGCAACGTACCAGCGGTGCATTCGAAACGTTCATTTTTCTTAAATTAGGGTAATTACGTATAACGATCTTGTCACTGTCTGCCTACTCTTTAATACAATTGTAAAACATTTATCGTCAAAGGTGTCCTCCATACGTGCATGAAGCTAAATTCTTCTGATACAATGTTACAAACCAAGTCTTCGTTCAGAAAACGTTGCCTACGTTGATCAAACACGTTTATTTCCTACAACTATGCAAAATCCAGAGCACGCGACTGACGGACGCCGGTGCTGTCTTGTTCGCTGGGGCGAAAATTTGAGAACGGGTTCAGCTGTTATCCTAATTATAGCTTTACCTCTATAATTTCACATTTATGAACCGTGTTGCTATTTTTTGCTACGGGTAATATATGGTAGGGTGTTATTTGTAGAGTTTTATTGGTTGCGCGACGCTATGGAGCGAGAATTGTGTTTTATTTTCGCTGGGTGATTCTTGCTGAATAATATCATACGAGTGATACTAATACAATGATCCGTGTCTAAGAAATGAGTGTTGATTATTCAGGCTTTAGTGAAACTAGTGAAGGAATATCAAAAAATCCATCTCATTTGAGTCCTGAGAGTCGGGTAATTTTGATGAGACTGGTGCAGGGTTACCCTCGCTAGCGATCGCATTATCTTCGCTGGAAGTTAACAATTTCATTACTGAGAACTGAAACTATTTAAAGAGCCTTTATCACCATGGCACATTTTTCCTCTTCGATAACAATCAAATATGCACGCCAGAACGGACCGAAAATTACTCTTTTATGAAAATTCATTAACTAAGTTTCTTTCCTTAAACACGTCTTAAATGAATTCATTTCGAAAGAATTTCCGATTAAATCCTATTGCAAGTTTATTTTTATTTGCCATTTTTACTGTGAAATATTGTAATTTTAAGTGTTAGCCTGGATTATTGAGATGTTAATTTTGAAAAAGTACTTCCTGTTACTTTATGAGAAAGTACTTCCTCTTACTTTATGAGTTGATATTCGAAGAATAACACAAATCAAATTTAGGATAGTCGAGCCTCTTGCGCACCAGTGTATTACAGCGATGCGCGAGCGACGACCTCTGGTTGTACGGCGGGTGTTATGGACATGAATAACGGTAACATCTAAACATGAACGACGGTATCATCTCCGTCGCAAACAAAATGTGTAATGTAGATAACTATTTTGAAAGTGGAATAAAGTGCGAAAAAGAAACCTACAGTCACATCCGTGCGTCGGCAACCTCCGTCAAGCGTAGGTCTAAGGGTCGTCACTCTGTAATATGCTGATGCCTATGAGGCTTAAAGAACGTCTATGTTCCCCCCGGTATACTTCAGTATCAATCGATTTGTCAAATCTTGTTCATCAATATAAGTAAATAATGGATATAGTTTCGAGAGCATTAACTCTGGTTTACTTTCGATAATTAAACACTGAAATCGTAATTACACTAAAAATCAAATTTTTTCAATTTTCAATGACTTTGCGGAAATTCGGGAAATTATTTGATTGCAAAATATTTGACAGAGATTCATTTGGAAGCAGTCGGAAAAGATTGTATTCGGATAGCTAGTTTTCACAAAAGTGTTTTCATTCATACCTAGTCTGCACTAGAGACCAATAATATACCCATGGATAAACCAATGTTATGCCTTTTAATTAGTCAGCTGTTAGAGTATTTAGGCTTGACAGGGCCTTAATTTAAATTAAAATTAAAAAAGGTCATTAAATGTTATTATAGTTTTTGTTGTCATTGCAGATGCTGTAGTGCACGTGCGATGCGAGGCCGTCCTGCTGACGGCAGATCGCAACCTCTCGATCAAAGCGTACGCCTCGAACGTGCCAGTGTGCACCGTGCCGCACTTCAAGCGCTGGGCCGAAGAGGCCTCCAAGAACATCAAGACCCGCCCCAGTGCCAGCAACCGCTGGGGCGATGGTGGAAGAGGACGTGGCGGCGGCGGTGGTGGAAGAGGACGTGGCGGCGGTGGTGGCTCTGGAGGAGGTTTCGGTGGCAGCGCTTCCAGAGGTAGAGGAGGATATGGTCATGGCAACTTCTCAGAAGGTCGAGGAGGGAGCGGTCGTGGCTACTCGGGTGGAGAAAGACGTGGAAGTAGAGGAAGAGGCGGTGGTGGAAGCTACCGTGGAGGTAGAAGGGCTTGCGATCGTGGCTCTAGTCTTAGCAGCGGATATGAAAATGATGGTAGTGATTGTTGCGGCGGTGGTACTGATAATTGCTGTGGTGAGGGAGAAGCCATTGGGGATTGTGCTCTTCGTTGCAATGGATATGCAAGTGTCAATGGTAATGTTCGAAGGTTCAGAATAATTGGATCAAGTTGCGGTGACTCGCCCCCAGGAGAGGAACGAAACTTCATACATCTAAACAGGAAAATTTATCCTCAGGGTGGCGTTAGTACTACTAAAGAAAGGGAAGGAGTACGCGGACGCCGAGAACCTGAGGATGTGAGCTGCTGTCAAAATCTCTGTAACTCTGACGAGTCGATCACGTCCTTGGCGACTGCAGTGAAGACGAGGCTGCCACCAGCTGTGTCGGTTCAAGCAACAAGCCCGTATTTAAAAGCCAATGTACAGAAATTGTTTTCGGTTTTGTTCAATGGCGTTAAAATTACAGAAACAATTCCAGATATTCCGCCGCGGAACGTGACTGCCATACCTGAAAAATACAACTTGTCACTAGGATTTAATCCCCGTCATGGCTGGAGCGAGGATATCGAACTTTTTTGTAATAGATGGATGTGGAGCGAGTCCAAAGCTTTATCCAGAATATCTCGCTGCCCTGTACTGCACTATGGTAAAATACTAAATTATGTGGACTTGTTGAGCGTTTTAGGAGCGTTCTGTATTTTGCAGGAGCTTGGAGTTGTTTATTTGGTAATGTCCATGAATTTAGTCTTAGAACTAACTGCCTTCACAAGACAAATGTTTTCTCTTTAGTTTTTCATTTTCAGGCCTCTAACCGATTTATTCGTTGAATCAACAGAAAAAGATAGCATCAACGTTCAGGCCTACCGAGTGTTTAGTATCAACGTTATTGTTGGCATAAACATGTTAGTGGATCCGACACGTGTTCAAATTTTCATTCTAGATTGTGTGACTCTGTTTCATTCTAGATTGTGCACTCATCAATAGTATCCAACAATGACGAGTGGATTGTAGTGATACCAATTCTGCTTATTGTAATTTGTTTGCTCCAATGCTGCTAAAATGCCTGTGCGAGTATACGAGTATCCTCGTATTAGTACAAAGTACGAGACCGAGGA
This sequence comes from Hyalella azteca, assembly GCF_000764305.2. Taxonomy (NCBI): domain Eukaryota; kingdom Metazoa; phylum Arthropoda; class Malacostraca; order Amphipoda; family Hyalellidae; genus Hyalella; species Hyalella azteca. The sequence goes on along the minus strand of NW_025941232.1, from coordinate 293,624 downwards.
CGAAATCGACTCTAGTTATTGAACCAGTCGATGATCATTTGCAAGTGTATATTTGGTTTTCATTTAGTCGGTATTATATGCCTGAGAGCTGCGTCTTACTTATTTTAGTTCGTAAAAACCGGATTGTTTTTTGTGTTTATTTCATCCATTTTCATGTAAATGCAGAAAATTGCATTGCGCTCTGATGTTGTTCATTCAAAATAATTACGACAGGAAATTTATGTGTTTTTTCTCAATACCAGCCAAGCTGGTTGCCGCCTTACGACGCTGATTGACTCGTACCAGACAAAATTGTCAGCCCTACTCTCGATGCTTGGCATGCGACCATGTACACTGCAACTTGTATACGATATCCTGTAGCTCTTTACAGTGAACGAGTGCGACGAAACCGCCCTCTCTGTTCCTGAAGGTGTTCTCTAAGCAGCTTTTGTGCCTATTTCCAACTTTGCTGATTTTATTGTACCTATGAAATGTTAATTGTTGGCAAGAACATAATTTCATAACTGATAACTTCCTTGCCGCTAAATTAAATTAAATTTTTGTTCAAATTAACCGGTAATGTATAATTGAAACAAGTCAAAACTTGACTTAAAATCTTTCTCATGTCGCTTAAAATCAAGTAGGAATTAAGTAAAGTTCACATTACTCTCATTAAGCAGATGTTGATGGCATCCATGCCAGGCAGTGGAGTTGGAGGCGATGGTTGTTTGCTGACCTCACGTAAATCATGTCAGTTATTTACGCAGCAATGTCGAGGTCCGGCGTCGCGAGTTGCGCTAAATTCTTGCATTCCTAGTGCGTAATTATAGTACGGCGATGCTTTTTTATAGTACGGCGATGTATAGTACTACTTTTCGGTCTTGGCAATACGTCAGTATCAGTACAATCGTCACTGGTGAATTAAATCGCGAATTCATAGTTAAATGAACTACTCAACGGATTTATATTTTGGTATTACTAACAGTGAATAATTCTTACGACTGTTCCAGTATGATAGCCTAACGCGCTTAGAAAGTTCGTTGCTGTATTCTTGTATGAAATCTTGATCAATACACGAGAAAAAACGCGACAGTTTATTATTTTTCCACCCATGCTGCTTAGGTTGTTATCAAATAGTTTCGATTAACTGGAAAACTTTGTTTTGATTTGGGTCGAAGCTTGGAACAAATTAGGGGCCATTTTATTGAACTAATTATGTCAAAAGTCCCCTATTTTGAAAGCCGAACAATTCCGATTTTCGAGCGATCACTGCACCACCAGCGAAACGGTTGTATGAATGTAGCGTGAGCTAAATCTGCACAACATTATTGTTATGATTCCTGCCTTCAACTTCGGTCATCATTTTGATTTAGCGTGTGCTGAATCTGAATAACATTTTTATTATGAGTCCTGCCTTCAACTTCGGTCATCATTTTAATGTAGCGTGAGCTGAATCTGAACAACATTTTTGTAATGATTCCTGCCTTCAACTTCGGTCATCATTTTGAAGAAATTCCTTTAAAACTTTTCGGTAAGTTCAACTTCCAATTTCAAGCTCAAAGTTCGAAGAGACTCGAGCAAGATCGAACAAATTACACTTGGTGGACAACACGAAAGTTTTGCCTGAAATGTTATGCCATCCAAATTACTAGAATAAAAGTATGTACTTCACGAGAGTGCAAGTGATGAGAAGATTCACAATTTCGGTCCAGTCTGGAAATGATGGCGAAATAAAATTAGAGGTCTGAAATGCCAAACCAGTTTGAGGCCACATATTAAGTACTTCAGGAAGAAACATAAAGCTCTGTCCATAACGTTTTTTGGGAAATCATCCTGGGCTTCATTCGCCGAATCTAGCCGAGGACTTGACGATGCTATAAATGCTCCTGTACACGGGGACAGTAGTGGCGGATAGTACAGCTTCCTAGTATCAACTACGATCAATAAACCACATTGTTTAGTGTCAACTACGATTTATAAACAATTTACTGTCCTCATGTGACACTGGCGCGCGCGAGGTAATTAGCACTGTAACTAGTGACAGTAGCGCTACACGCGAGGTAGTTAGCACTGTAACTAGTGACGGTAGCGCCTACACGCGAGGTAATTAGCACTGTAACTAGTGACAGTAGCGCCTACACGCGAGGTAAGTAGCACTAACCAGTGACAGTAGCGCTACACGCGAGGTAATTAGCATTGTAACTAGTGACAGTAGCGCTACACGCGAGGTAGTTAGCATTGTAACTAGTGACAGTAGCGCTACACGCGAGGTAATTAGCACTGTAACTAGTGACAGGATTGCACTGTTCTAATGGCCACGCTCACAAGCCTCGACGGTTGAACACGAATAAAAATGACAGCATCATTTTGTCCTGCGTGACCTGTGCACATGGCCTCATATGACCTCTTCCTATGGGGCCATTTTAAGACTGCATGATAAAAAAATCATGAGGTAGTCTTTAACATAAAAATATACCGGCATCTGCAATGGTATGTTTTTAATAAAACCATCGAAAATGAAAGGTTATCGTAGGCTCTTTATATGTTAAAGAAGTGGTTATTTGCTGCTGCTTTCGAATACTTAAAAAATCTATAGAAATGCGGGGTTGTCACTTGGTTTTAAATAAAAGGGAGACTGAGTCCCCACGATAAATATAGGATGTGAGCGAACGTTCTATTCCATCAACTAGCAACCTCTTTATACAGTACGGCATCAACTACAGGTATTAGTGTGTGATTATAACAATAACATCATATTCAGGCCGGATTGAATTGAATTTGTCTGTAATTTTTTAGTAAAAAAAAATGAAAAAAGTAATTATGAATATTTTAAAAACATATTCAGGCCGGATTGAATTGAATTTTTCCGTTATTTTTTGTTAAATACGAATAAAAAATTAATTATGTAGAAAAACCATGAAGTTATAGAGGGGCATAGGAATATTTAATGAGGGCTGAAGCCCCCGAAGAATAGTTCAAATAAGGGCACTGTAGATGTATGCAGTAGCTACAATGTTCTTTTCGTGAGGCCCAGAATGCAAATTACTCATTTTTTCTAAGTTTAACACCATATTCTATATTATAAATGTTTCATGATGTCATTCCGTGTTCAACTTCAATGGAATTAAGAGTAGCAAATAATTCTCGTTCTTGCGCCCGTTGAACTGCGATAAGATAAATTTCATCGCTTCTTAACCTCTGGTCCTTATAGCTTATGAACTTCGCAAGAAAATTATGAGAAAATTCTTTGATGCACTGAATAATTTCATCGAATTAGAAATTGGTTGAAAATTTCAATGAAAAAATTTAATAAGATATTTCTGTTAAAATGTGTATATTTTAGGCATAATATCAAATGTGTATAATTTTCAAATAAACTTACTCAATTGTTGTGAAGTAAGAAGTAAAATGCGCTGTACAACGTACCCAAATATGCTATCCTGGAAAGAATAGGACCTATAAAAAGAATAGGCTCCCATCGACAGGGTCTGAAAAGCGTTGCTGAGAATAATTTACTTTTTGAAAGCTTCATTCGTGGCTCCGCGCAAATTAAAAAAAAATCATTGGAAGCTTTGGGGTGACTAAATGCTGGGTTGCTGGTGTGTCGATCCTGGGGTTGGCCGGAGGCGCTGGTGCGGAGCAGCCTTGACAACGGCGGCGATCCTAACGGTCGTTGCCATCAGATTTGGACCGCAGGTTGTGCAGGACCAGAGGCGCTTCTGTCGCCGTACTCCATAAACTAATAATGCTTTTCTTGTGCGGACTTCATTCGGTGTCTCTCATAGAGATTCCTTTGCAGCCGGGAGATATATTTACCGAAGTGTGAGCGGCATGATCGAATCAGAGGTGCCAGGAAGTCATCAGTCTTTGTGTAGCCCTAGGACGCGACGAAGTTGCCATGGAAGTACTGCCATGACTCAGCTACTTTACTCTCTACTTTCGAGGATGGAGAGCGTGCAATTATGCATTGCGAGCCTGCAAACGAAATGCGTATTGGAATGTGCCAAAAGCTCGAAATGAACTCCACTGATGAGAACATCAAAGAAGTCGTGACTCTTGTCCATGACGTTTGTCTCGACAGATCTTATTCATTGGTTTTTGAACGAAAAAGCTTCACTGTAGATTTTTACTTCTATTGTTGTATCAATTACGTCTTTTGAAAATTATTTTAAGTCATTATTGATGAAATGTAGTAGCTGCGATGATGAGGCAGTCTGATAGCCGACCGATGACCGAGCTTGCTTGGCAACGCAGATTTAATAACTAAACGAGGTGGCCTTCAGTGTCAGAGCTCGGAGAATGTGGAAATATTATCTGAGCAGTGGCATTTTGATTTACGTCAATGTAGACACGGAGAAGGAAACAGCTACAATGCGCGGAACTGTGAGCGCGTCTTTAGTTGCACGCGTAGAACATACGCGTCTTTAGTTGCAGCTGCTCAACGAAGTGAAATTCAGTACTTCTCGAACAATTGCGACGTAAGTGAACTGCAATGAAGAGATGATGCTTCATAAAATTAGGTTTGTGTATTGGATTTCACGCATAGCCTTAAATGCCGCAAGTTTCGAGCTACGTTCATTATTTTGAAGATATTTCAGGTTCACTGTAAATTGGACAAATCAGCCGTAGAAATGCTGCTTGCTTGTCCGTACAGCCAAATAACTCGCGTATAAAGCCTTAATTGAAAATGTTTGCCCTCCCCAAACATCACCGTTAGGTTATTAGAATGTATAATCAATGTTACGTTCGAATCTGTTAAGTAGTTTAGAAACTATGCTATGTTTACTGTTAATTTTTGCCCGTATGACCATATAAGTTGGAAACGAAGGCGAAATCGAAAAAAATGAGCTCAACATAAACTCAAGCGAGTTTTGATAGTGCGGCTCTGGTCCTGAGAGTTACTGTCATTGTACGTGTATTCATATATATTCGTGTATTCCTTCATAAAGATATATATAGTTTGATAGTACCTCCTTAGATTCAAACAAAGATTTGCCGACAAATAATGATTAGAATTGTGAAGAATTTCATAGCGAGACTCTTCTTTGTGGGTAAAATGTGGTGCATGGAAGTGCAAATCTTGTAGTGCATGAAAGTGCAAAATTTCATTGAGCTGCTTTCAATAATTTTGAAGATATTAATTCCAGGTTCAATGAAACTTGGAGATCTACTGCGAGTCCTGACGGAGAATTGTCCGACAGGTGAATTCGATCGAGTAATTTGCGTATTTTTAGTTGTGTGCAGTGTTAGATAAGCATCAAAACCTTGGGACATTTTATTGGTCAATTCGTCATTGAGGTCGATTCTTTCACATAAATTAACTTCGTCATTGTAATAATATGCAAATGCTCAGCAATTAATTGAGATATTTTGCAAATCGATGTATGACAATATACGTTTTTTTTTCGAATAATTTTTTCCTGCGAAAGAAATAACTTACGAAGGCGTAGTGTTAATGCAGCGTTTTCAAGGAACGAACGTTCTACATCTGTGACTGTGACGTCACAAACAAACTTGTTACAGAATTTTAAGGAAATCAAAGAAACTACGCTAAGGAAAGGAAACTATAGGGAATCAATTAGCTGTCTTGGGGAATTCCTTCTGCACAAATGATTCCCGACAAATTAAGGCACGGCATTTGCGTCAGCGACGCAGGCATCCGCAGCTGCGGAGCGCCGCTGCAAGTCAACACACGTTCCTGAGAAAATACTTGAAAGAGACTTTACCCAGAACAGTCCCAGCCAGGAGCAAATTTGTTCCTTTCATGGACAACCGTTAGAGCCTGCTTTGCATGGGCCGTTTCACGATGTTCCTACACGTGGAACGGTGGATTGTCGGTTATCCTTTTATTGCAGTCCAATTTGCACCAGATAATTTCACTATGGCGTTATTGACGATTCTTATTACAATATCATATATCATGCGTGCGCAGTGTGCACAATTATAGTAAGACTGCACTACACCATGGATTAATGGCAAATTTATCCGTAGTAATAAATCAAGCTAAAGAGGGAAGATTTCCCTTATTTTGATCTCTTGAAATAGACTGGCAATATTTGGTTTGCTTTTTAACCATAAGCAGACTCGAGCCGCTTGTTGATACTGTATATATTCTCTGTTCTAAATTTTGATCGTGCAAGTTTCCAAATCACGAAAGTTTGCTATTTCATTAAGATGTTCCTTGTCGGGTTAAGGGGAAACCATTAATTGGCGAATTCAAGAGACTAGCCCGGTTTCACTGCATGCTATTAATCTGGTCTGTCATAATGTGATGTTGTTGCTGCTAACTTTTTTTTCGATGTCTAAAGAAGCAATGATAACTGCAAGCTTATATTCTCGTCTGGCTTAAGAAGGGGTGACCACTGCAAGCTGATAGTCTCGTCTGGCTTAAGAAGTGATGACCACTGCAAGCTCATAGTTTAGTCTAGCTTATGAAGCGGTGACCACTGCAGGCTAATAGTCTCGTCTGGCTTAAGAAGTGATTACCACTGCAAGCTCATAGTTTAATCTAGCTTATGAAGCGGTGACCACTGCAACCTAATAGTCTCGTCTGGCTTAAGAAGTGATGACCACTGTAAGCTCATAGTTTAGTCTAGCTTATGAAGCGGTGACCACTGCAAGCTCATAGTTTAGTCTAGCTTATGAAGCGGTGACCACTGTAAGCTCATAGTTTAGTCTAGCTTATGAAGCGGTGACCACTGCAAGCTGATAGTCTCGTCTGGCTTAAGAAGCGGTGACCACTGCAAGCTGATAGTCTCGTCTGGCTTAAGAAACGGTGACCACTGCAAGCTGATGGTCTCGTCTGGCTTAAGAAGCGGTGACCACTGCAAGCTGATAGTCTCGTCTGGCTTAAGAAGGCCATTTAGTTATTGTTTGGCAGCATGACCTCTCACTGAACTCCGGAAATTCTTCATCTGCGTCCACTGTCACTGTCAAGAACGCGCCCTGCCGTTCTGTCAACAACTAACGCAAGCAAAGCTGCTCAGGACTTCCTTGAATTTCCCCCGAGTAATACAAATTGACGTCACCTTTGAAATTGACTGATAGTAAATTTTAAATAATGTCGGTCATTCAATAAACATGTGCATTTCACGAACATCGCTTTGAATTTATTTTCATTTAACTTTAAGGCGACATCCATTCTCACGAATGATTCAGACGAGCACTAAATAAAAATGAGAATATAATACTTTATTGAAGAACTTAATTAACGAAATTATTCTTTAAAACTTAGATTAAATCGTGTTGGCTTCAATGATATCATAATTTCGATCACATGACGAACAATATATAACGCAAGCATGCTTTTTAGCGAATTTTCTCATCCATTTATGAAAAAAATGCTCGCCATGTCCGTCCGTCTGTCCGTCTGTCTGTCCGTCTGTCTGTCCGTCCGTGACTTCATGTTTTCGTCGACGAGAAAATACGCTCTCTGTCACTCACTGCAGTGAGTACTGCGTTATATTTTTTAACACATTGACACACATACCAGCGCCAGATGGCCTAAAAACGGCCAAGTCCGCGGATAAAAAGGCCTATAATTCAAAATATGCTAGTAAATTTGTAGGTTCCAGTGCAAAAATTAATTTTCTCTTTTTCTGTATTTTTTTAATTCAATGAGGTAGTCCTGACATCAAAAATTTTTGTCGACAGACAATTAAAAAAACAAAGTCGCGGAGTTTGTCCGGAAGAAATACCCTGCAACCCACACCCGGTGGGTTGTGCCGCACTCAACGTATTAAATCTCGTTATTATTATTTATTATTCTGTACAAATAAGTCATCCTTATTATTCTGTCGTTATTATGTAATATTATGTGTAATAATAACGTCAATTATGTGTAATATTAAATAATATTACAATTACGTGTAGTATTATGTCTAATAATAACGTAATAATAATAATAACAATAATAATGAATACATAATATTATTATGTAATAATAACGTCGTTATTGTTCTATGCAGGGCTTAATGCGCGCCCGCTAGCCAGCATTTCAGATCGAGTCTTATAATCCCTCACCTGAGCGTTTTTTTAACTTTATAGTATGAAAATGGCTCAAGTTTTTCGAATGACAGAGTATTCAGGTTATAAAAAATTTTGTGCCCCATAGAATAGCTTTTTGAAATAGTTAATACTATGTTAATGTCTAGAAACCAGCATCTGTGCTTTCTTCATGAAAAGATTAATTGAATACTTCGGATGTTTAAAGTGTTAGAGTGGTCCTGGGCTAGCGGCGTACAAGAACGTGTTCACGGGGAAAGATTTCGGACGTGAGAAATGATCGCACTGCTGCATGTTATGAACCTTCCTGCAACGTACGTAGTGATTTTCCCGTTGGATTTCGCTCTTGTGTTACGGTGCTGCTAATTTAAAGAACAATTTTAAGAAGAACAATAACATTGCCATCAGATGGCGAACTGTCGAAGTAACACTCATCGAATTCCAGAATACGATATTGACTTCTAACTCGGAGATGAATTACAAGATGAAGAAAATGTACTTAATGACTTTCATTGTTACGTTACTTTGTATGCTCACGTAGCTAGAAATTTCCCGCCACCTGCAATGTTGTATTCGGGAGGTCGACATGCTTGAGGAAGATCATCTGGTGAATGAATTGAAGTCATTTATTTAAAGGATCGGACCTATGTAGATGTATATACAATTTGCTGGTAATTGACATCAGGCGTGTGTTCTCGGTAAGTTTGTCACAAAATACAAGAACACTAGGCATATTTTAAATACTACGATAACGACTTGACGAACCGCATTCTCACCAGCGAGATGTCTTGCTGATGTCTGCTAGTCGTGGACTTTAAACCAATTTTTGCCTACTAATCTTGTTACGGTAGTATAAATTGCAGTACTAACAGAACAAAATCTCCAGTACATCGAAGTTTTCCTGTGGAACAGAAATACTATATAGGCACACAACTTAATTGGTCTACAGGTAAGATAGTATTACCGGGCGCCGTGACGTTGGCCAAGAGGTCAGGGGTTCGTCTCACCCTGACCCTCTCGAAGAAGGAACTTTTATCGCACCCTGAGGGTAAACACGCGTCTTACAGTCGTTAATGATATCAAATGTACGATTATGAGATAGAAAATACAAGCGCTGACTGATGAGTGATGATGGGGATTTATAGGCACGTGTGTTTTGTGGGAACCTGAACAGTTCGCAGCGGCTCAAGGTGGCAGGGAAATAAAACTTCTTCTTTGGTTTGCGTTGCCCTTCGTGATGGATTTGCATTTCCTGGGCATATTAAAAAGTGATTCTTCCATCATCGTGATGACTGAAGATGATACGTCAGCAACATATAAACGAGCGAGTTGCTTGCAGGAAACTTCATCAGACTTTTATATTTTTGCGTATTGAAATTCTTTGCCCTCTCTGCAGTTGATGCGACATGTTGACATTTCCGCATTTTCATTTCACAAAAATACATCCATATGCACACATTCTGTAGTGATAAGCTAATCAAACTTGGACAAAAAATTATCTTAATTAAATCTGTGTCATTCAAGCTCTCTGAGGGATAACGATTCTGCCCTTCTATTCTGCATAAATTTTGTATAAATTGAATATGAGCAAATTTCGATTAAAATTTTAAAATCGGCTACAAATGACGTATCAAAACCGATCGTATGATCAAATTTCTTAAACCTATTTCTACGAATCAATGAATCAATCGATGTCACGCAAGCGCTGTCAGGGTCGTCCGACGCGCCCAACCCGGCAGCATAACTAGGCCGTGTCTATACGTGTTTATACATGCACTCGACATGTCTACGTGTTTATACATGCCCGAGACATGTCTACGTGTTTATACATGCACGAGACATGTCTACGTGTTTATACATGCACTAGACATGTCTACGTACGTAGTTATACATGCATTAGACATATCTACGTGTTTATACATGCACGAGACATGTCTACGTGTCCAGACATGCCGGAATAATGTAATTATTTATCTACCATTATTATTCTACTTATTGAATAAAGTAAAACAGTATTGTAGCATTGAACTTCAATACGGATGTAAAAAAATACAACATTTTATGATTGGATTTACACGTTCTTTCTTATATTCTTTTGAGTGCCACTGATTGGAAGAATAATGTTATTAGTAATAATCATAAAATTCGACTTCTGTATAATTATATAATTTTAGTGAATGTAACTGCTAACGATAAATGAAATACTTGAAAACTACGATAATTAATTATTCACAACAAGATTTTAAGCCCTAATTGAAGCGAGATTCAGATCAGAGCCTCCATTTGAAATCAATAAATGAACGACTCATTTTTTTATCTGTATGAAAAAATTTGATGAGCGAGCGAAAATTGATCTCTAGCGTGAATTAGTTATTTGAGAGTATCTCCATATGGCAGAAAGTTTTGTTTTTATTTGAGAGAACCTCCATATGGCAGAAAGTTCTGCGTTTATTTGAGAGTACCTCCATATGGCAGAAAGTTCTGTTTTTATTTGAGAGTATCTCCATATGGCAGAAAGTTTTGTTTTTGTTTGAGAGTACCTCCATATGGCAGAAAGTTCTGCGTTTATTTGAGAGTACCTCCATATGGCAGAAAGTTTTGTTTTTATTTGAGAGTACCTCCATATGGCAGAAAGTTTGTGTGTTTTCATTTTTCATCCACAGCCATGTTAATTCTTCCACTGTTGAAACCCAACCGAATTTATCAACAGCACTGAAATTTAATGCTCGCTTATAATATCATATAAATAAATTGTTACTTTCATTTCGAGATATTTTTCGACTGTTTTCCGTATGGGATTTTTCGTCTACTGGTAGAATGAAGGCGCAAAAAAAGAAAAATTTTTGTAATGCTTTTGTTCGTGTATCCGTAGAATCTGGAAGGCAGTAAATCTAGTGAGTTTTTCAGAGATGAGGAAGTTCCATGGTTGCAAGGTTCGGTCGAGCCTTCCGAGCGACTTTGTTGAAGTCATGTCATGAATATTCAGAGGCCATTGAGGGCACGCAATGGCCACAGTTCGGGCTCGTAATGACTACGACGGACAAACTCCAAGCGGCTTGAGCGTTTCACGTGCCCACGCAGCTTTAAACTTATTAAACTCTTTGTTCAGCTGAAATTGTGGACCAGATTGTTCCTCCAGATTAAGTAAGGCTTTCTTCCCGGACCTCAAGACATGTAACGGACGGAGCAGACAGAACACCTGGTGAGGAACGAGAAGTGCAGGTGTCTAGGAGAAGTTGCTCTGTATAAAAGTGACCAGGACCTGTTTCGTTCACGCTCACTCTGGAAAGATAAATTAATGGTAGTTTATATCATGGAATTTATTCAAGTTTTGTAGGTCATGCGTGTGCTTTCTCTGACGACTTTGCCAGACATTAAGTCATAATTTGAAACACCTAACGTCTTCATCAGAGGCTTTACGCTGCAGTGCATTTGACTCATGAAGAGCATTAGCAGGAAACAATGCTACTATCTTCTGAAAGTGTGTTTAATTGATTTATGTACATATAACAGGAAATATTTCCAAATTTCGATGGTTTACATAAATAATTGCAAAATATAAACTAAGCAAATTTCATTACAAAGATAACACTTTTTGAATTGCTTTAAGTCGACCGGTCTTGAGGCATGAAAGCGATCCCAAACCAGCTTGGTTTGTTTCTACCAACGTATGAATGTTTCATTGCTATGAATAAATCATTTTTTTTTGTGCTGCACATGCAGTACGTATTTCTAATTCCTTTTTCATTTATGGCCCTCAAATCACGTACACCGAAGTTTTCGGATTTTTCAGTCGTATATTGTTCGTGATACACAAACAAGCTTTAATGTTTATCTGCTACTCACATTAGAAGAAACTACAATATACTGACTACAATATGTTTGCTCTATCATCTTACCCGTTTCACCAAGTACTACATGAGTAAAATACATAAGGAAGGTCTTCCAATCTTCACCGTTGAACTGAAAAAGATTCGTACTTTGCCGCTAAAATTTGATGTACAGGAAGATTCAATGAAAACTTGAAATGAATATAATCACGGCAGCTCGGCTACCCATCAATCAATCCCCATTACATCGACTAACAATTTACTGGCATAGGGAAGGCTTCTCTCCTACACGCCAGCGAGGCAGGGCAAGAGTCGAGCTCATGACACGCGGGTCGTCGTGACGGCGAATGGGCCTCGTCAGGTCGTGGCTGAGTGGAGTTAGAGGCAGTCGAGAGGCTTGTGATGACAGCCCTCATGATCAGTGTGTCGGATAGAGCCACGCACTCAATAGCCATCCAAGTCCACTTTATAAGCTATTCTTCAGCTCATAGCCAAACAGACACGCAAAAGGCAGAGAATGTTGCTGAGCAACGGCATCTTAGCACCAGGGCAGTCCGAGGTCAGCTGGTACGTACATCGTTCTTTCATGCATTCCTGTCCAACTCTTGTTGCTGCCATGGCCAAACAGGGCATACAAGACGCCCTAAAAAGTGGAGAAGTTCTTTCTCGAGTCCTCACTCTTGTTCCTTGGATGATTTCTTACGAATAAAAAAAATTAGGAAAACAATTTAACCAGGATTTCGGGATGAATATTCACTGCGGGAAAGTGCATTGTAGAGGAGGTGAAATTTATATATTTGTATAATATCTATTATAATATATATTGCAATTTATATAAAAAAATAGCAGTATAACTTGTGAATCTTGATCACGAACAAAGTATTGGGTGCCAAGTAAACGATGAGAGTGAAAGATTTTATTCGCCTGGTATTATTGCTACAGCAATCTAGGCAACAGTTTTATATTTTCCATATACCTAGGTCCGCTAAACTACAAACTCTGAATACAAATCCTGCGTTACGATATTTATTTTTCTATCAAGGTGAAAACGCAACATGGCGAGTTTTAACGAATCTTAATGAATTCAGTCCCGCCCAGTCCTGGAAAGTCTGCCCAGAATAAAAAAAAATCAGGAAAAGTGCTTTCAATCACTTCGCTCTAATAAACTTCATGAAAGTTTCATCGGTTTCATGGTCCTTTAAAATTTAATTCTAAGCTGTTAAATTAACGGTAAAAAAAATGTCGGACGGTTGTTTTAGAGGCCGGCCGTCCCGAGAGATTCGACCATGATGGTTCGAGTTTCATATGTCAACTTCCAAAAAATAAACGGCCTCGTTGTTATTTCAAGGTGCGACCGGCGAATAAAACGCCGTTATGTCCGCTTTTTTCGCCGTTTTTTGGAATAATAAAAATTGCTGAATATACCAATTAGTGGGACTGCATTCCAATTTACCGCTAGGTACGTTGAATACATACATAAACGTATTACAAGATTCCCAAATAATTTCAGAACGAATGTTGAAGAAGCCCACCACATTTTATGGTTGCAGAGGGTTTAGATTCAATGCTGATAATATGCTTTTCATTTCACGGTTCCAATAAGAGAACTTGACTCTGATCTGTCAATATTTGCATTACTGTACCAATATATACATCATGTTTCATACAATATATAATTTGAACATATTTTACGGGGCGCTATGACAAGGCCTTCTTGTACTGCCAGAGTTTGCGAATCACATACAAGCTCGCTCCCTCGATCCTGGCCTAGAATGACGCATAAAATTTCTTTTCTTAAAAATATTTTAAAATATCAATATGCATCTCTAAGCATTTAGATTTACTCTACTCTTTACTCCTACATCACTGAAACAGAATCAGAATATTTGATTACCAAAACCTGTGGAGAAATTTCCAATTCGAAATTTGAATATAAACATTTTCATCAGATTTTTTTCTTCGATGATCCATGGTTTAAGTTCAGAAAAAAATTTCACAAATATGGACGAGCATTGAACGAAGCAACTATTACAACGTTGAGATAAATTATAACGGTACAATAAATAAATGTATTTCGTATTTTTAATGTTACCAGAAGAAAAAATTAGGCTAAGAAGTGTATGCTTCGAGGAAGAAAGAAAAAAAATACCTCAGTACTCACTGCAGTGAGTGACAGAGAGCGCATTTTCTCGTCGACGAAAACGTGAAGTCACGGACAGACAGACGGACATGACGAGCACAAAAGCGCCTTTTTCCATAAATGAGAAAATGCGCTAAAAAGAGCCAGTGAAAAGAATTAAATTAAAAATTTCATTACCGGGAGAAATCACAGAAAGACAGCAGCGACTGGAGCGTCACTCGCTGCCGCGGGCCTTGGTCGGACTCGATGTCCTTTTGGTGATCTACAAACTGGAGAGCGCGACCTCAGCGCACCTGCATGGCCTTCCCTGGCCTTGTGCGCAGGGGCCATACTTTCAAAACTCGCTAAGTTAACGTAAGTACTTACGCTCTATTTTCTTGCCTATGATTGGTGGATTTTACTTGAAAGGTCGTCTATTATTGGCTTATGAGCTTACGAACTCTTAACTTTTTTGAAAGTATAGGCCCTGGTCCACAACCGCCTGCACATGTCCAAATCCACATCCTCTCATATTTGCAGGAAGTGAGAGAAAATGTGGTAAATCACTGATCCCTTGTTAATACACGTTATCAACAATAAATAAACTTTGTCGTGATGTTTTCATGCATTATGTAATCAGTGAAAGAATCTATTCCTGTTTTGCAGAGTCGACAATAGTAGCAAATTCAACGATTGACAATCTTGGGACGAAGAACTCGTTTCATTCAACTTTTAGTTAACTCAAGTTCCGCCGCCTTTAAATGAAACCAAAATGCCTGCGAGCCACATTGAAACATTTTATTTGAGTTAGTTTATTGCTTTGAGTTAATTTTTATTTATAATGTTTTACGATATTTTATTTAAGTAATACAATCTCAAGCAGCTACTAAGAGCTGGCGGCGTGTTAGACAGGCAAAAATTAGTTTTAATATCAACCTGCTATGGAAATAGCATATATGGTTTTATTTGCTCAGAACGCATGACATAAACCAATAAAATAAATACATGGAGATGCCTGCACAAACACGATACAGTCAACCAGAGAAGCATTTGAATCGCTCCAGATTCTCGGCGACGCTGCGTACGTGGGCAACCCGGCGCACAATCTCCTGTGGAATGCATACGCGCGCTCATCAAAACCCACGGACATTTTCGCGCATACCGCAGCAAACCTAAAAAAATAAATGACAGATTATGTACCGTTACGAGACAAGGTTTCAAAGGCTGTCACTAACCTGCACTAGGTCCTGAACTTCAATCCACTTTACGATCTCAATCCTCTAAAGGGAAGCTATTGAGGTTGACTTTAGCCTCCGATACATTGCACTCTACGTCAACCGGAACAATGCTTCGACTGTTTTGTTTAGAAATACTTTCCTGCGACAATAAAAAGAACAGTTATGCTTAAAGAAGAAAGTATTCCAGCCAGACGCCGTACGCACCCCCGACGCAAGATCAAGGCTTAGCTTTGGGCATGAGTTGGAACGTTAGAACACGTTCAGTTTCCTCCCATTTTAGTTTTGTGCACGTACGCAAATGTATGCGTAGCATGTACGCATATGTGTACGGAAGCTCTTGATTTTGTTTGTGGCAGCAATTTGCTTGCAAATTAAGCTGGGCATACGATATGAATGCTCAAACATTAGCGCAGAGAGCCGTTAATTACTGCAAACCGCCGCAACCGAATATCTGTACCTGCCATCAACAATTTGGGCGCCTCATAACGACTATTTAAATTAGTTACATTTAAAAAGGATTATATCAGCAAGTTTCTTCTCCTTCCTTCTATTTGAAACGTATTTTCCTGACTCATTTTTTGTAAGCAAGGGACTATAAAACATTCCTATTGCACATTGGCTTACAATCGTTACTAGGATGTTCAAATAGCACGCTTCAATTTCTCAACCATTCGGGTACACTGAATTCTATTGCTGTATTGCATCGTAATAAATATAAACTAAAAAAACAAAAGGGGAATTTTGACGAAATTTCTGCACAGAGGTTCGGATTTGTTCGAGAGAAAATTACACAAATTGTTTAAATTTCACATGTTTGTAACAAACTCTCCCTGTTGCTGCAAGATTTACCAAACAACAGACTCCGCATTTAAGCTCGACCTAACAACCCTCGTTGGCGTGGTAGACACAGCAGTATCGGGCCTTAGTTGAATAAGAAGATATGAATATAATCTCCATCTGAAATATAACAAGCATAAACTGGTGTTAAATATCACTAGTATGAGAGCTACATGGGTAAATAAATTTGTAAGAATATGAATTACGATCCATATAATAACATGGAGCCCCATCAAATTTATTTTCCAATAAATTTCTAATATTTTATATATTGAACAGCTATGTCAAACGAGCGCTAATAGCACAATTTTTAAATCTTTACTGTCTCTGATGAACCTCGGGGAATGGTTTGATTGGAAAAACATATGAAAGGCATACAAGTGAAATTAAGGCATCCGAATAAAAAACCTTAATCGGCTATCTAATGTTAAGAAGTAGTTCATTAACATCAGGTGAAGTGCACGGCAATTGATCTATCGTCACGTATCGTTGGGCGATGAACACAAACTGGAACATTCCAGTTTGTTAGGAGTTGCAATCCATCGAAAGTGCAGTTAATTGTTTATAGGAAGATTAACTTGGATCAAATACGTTTGAGGAAAGAGAATCTTATAGAATTATTCGCATAATACTACTACACTATCTTCCACATTGAATTATTAATAAACAAGAATGATCTTAAATTAGTATATGCAGAGTTTATTTATGCTAACAGTTTTCATAATGAGGATAACAAGAAATATATTGGCAGACAGGATTGATAGACATGTCATCGAAAAACCGTAACGGTCCAGCCGGCAGCCGTAATTGCTTCCTGGAGTGTGAAGTATTGAGTCTATACGCCCGCTATACGCCCGGCGATTGTGCGAGTCACGGTGCCGCTGGCCACTGCACAACCTCAGCGAGATGGCGTCGCCTAGAATAGACTAGATTCTATTTTACCCGATGGAATTTGCTGCTCGTATGGCTCTACTTATGATGTACATGATCAGAACTGGGGACGGAGGCAATAAAGTAACAGGATGGGAATAAATTAGAATGCTGGCAGTGAGATATGATGTTTGGTCACAGCGCGGCTTTCCTTTTCCATAAATGCAAATCTGTAAGCTAGAATTCAAGTCGCAGTCCCATCAATCTCATCAGTCTGCCGTCCATTAGAGAATGATTTTCTTTTAAAAATCCCCACAATGCGAGATTTTTCCCCAAAAAAATCTCGACCGCCGATAAGTGTGTATTGCAATGGTATATTTTTCAATTTAATGACTGAATAGCAGAAAATTAAGGAGTAATTTTTAATATTTTCAAGACCAGTTTCTTCATGAATGTAAATTTCCTAATGGAATTCGTCAGCAAGCTTATTACTAGGGAGAAGAAAACAAGTCTTCATTGGCGTCATGTATTCTACAGTGTTCTGAATACGTTGTTTCAACCATAAGTGCACTGAAGCTTTAAAATCCAACCGCTTGTTATGTGGCTCCGGGATCAAGTACTGAGAATTAGGTACTAAATGACTTTAAAAATGTCATAAATCTTTGAAATAATTATCAATCTTTGTGTTGCGGCCAATCAATTTTTAGTCCACAGCGAACACAAGAAAGAAAAATATTTAATGCCTTCATTGCGCTTATCGTCCGAACCAAATATGTGCGCCATGCATCGGCACCAAGGAACTATCGCACACATTAATGAGCATCCATCACTCGAGTAGAGCAAGCGGACTGCCTTCAATCGTCAGCTGACAATAAATATCAAATTTTAATTTGCTGGCGCCTTTCTTGCGCTGGTCGTCGACCTCGCAATGGATCAACGCTCGGCGCTTGGTGGAATGGACGCGAGGTGGCGAGCGGGAAGGGACTATAGCTTCTTCAGCCTCAGCCTAGCGTGGCAAAGAAAACACGCAAAAACTTTCCTACAGACGTTCAGGGAATGTTGAAGCTAATATTAGCCTAATTCAGTAGCTAATTTTGCCAGATGTTTTATATGAATGACTTTAAAACATTCAAAATTCCTTTCACTTTTTACCAGATTCTGCTGAGCTGAGTATCAATGATTAGTTTCATGTTTCCAGTTAAAAAATGTTCTATTCTGTAAGGAAATTGAAACAAATGAAAAAGTTCAACACTAAATTTTATTCCAAAGCCACGAGATAGTTTGGAGATTCCAGCAGAGAAGTAAATAGCAAAAATTCGGTGAGGTTTCTGATGTATAAACTGGAACAAGACAACATCGGGCGTTACTAAAATGAAATTCTAAAATGAAATTCTTCTAAATTATTGCCGGTATCTGATCTCTGGAAGTGGCATGAAGGCCGTTCAAAGGAACGAACGTGTTAATACGTGCAATTAAATTGGAAAAGAAATAAGGCCGGAGCAACTGGCTAAGTTAAGCTATCAAGGTAAGTTTATAGCGTAAAAAAACATATAGTGACACTATGGCCGGCAATATAATACCAAGATATATTAATGCATCAGAGGCGACTTCCATGTTGGACTAGACCAATGAGATACACTCGCATGCATTAAATAGCAAGTTAAGGGCCCTTTGCAAGCATTAAATTCAAATCATTAATCTAAAATGAAAATCGAGCTTATCTTGCAGTAGAAAAAAACTCAGTTGAGCGCGTAGATAGGATAACTACCGTATACATCAGTACGTTGTTAGGGTAACTACCGTATAGATCAGCATTATTGTTAGGGTAACTACAGTACAGATCAGCACGTTGTTAGGGTAACTACCGTATATATCAGCATGTTGTTAGGGTAACTACTGTACAAATTAGCATGTTGTTAGGGTAACTACAGTACAGATCAGCATGTTGTTAGGGTAACTACAGTACAGATCAGCACGTTGTTAGGGTAACTAGCGTATAGATAAGCATGCTGTTAGGCTAACTACCGTATAGATCAGCACGTTCTTAGGGTAACTAGCGTATAGATCAGCACGTTGTTAGGGTAACTAGCGTATAGATCAGCAAGTTGTTAGTGTAACTAGTGTATAGATCAGCACGTTGTTAGGGTAACTAGCGTATAGATCAGCACGTTGTTAGGATAACTAGCGTATAGATCAGCACGTTGTTAGGGTAACTAGCGTAAAGTTCTCAGATCTGGGGAGTGGCATTTTCCCTCAGCTGGTGCATATACGGCACAACTTGGCGCAAGATATTTTGAACTGAAATTGCAATACGCGAACATTAACTTCATGGAATGCGCGGATACGTGGAGTGAAGCATTCGGCTCACAAGCTCCTAATAATACTGCGGGGTATCTTTTCCGTCACACTGGGCAGAAGGTGGAGCACAGTTAATTGGAACGGAAAGCCGCTGATTTTCGTTCAAAAACCGTAAATGACTTGATCTTCAATATTGGGGTATATGCATGGAGAGCAGAATTATTTTAGCATTCGACCTTGTCGTGGGAGACATGAAAAATAAACCTTGTTTAATTTATTTATTACATGTATATTGATTCGATATTTTCATTTGCTGAATTGTTGGTACACGAAATATGATAGGGCAGTGGAAAACTATAATACAGACTTCTTGCTAGAAATCTAAACAATGTACGTATTTTATATATATTAATCAATTTTCAAATGCATAAATACGAGTTCATGCTCGACGCAGTTGTTCATTAATTGATCGGTTGACTTAATTATGGCCGCGTCAAGTAAAAGCAGCACATCAGAACGTTAGAAAATGCATCAAAACATCGAAAATTAGCACAAAAATCATCCAGCGATTCGATACTTGTCTAGAAGGATGAACGCCAGATCCGCTGCAGGCCTTTGCCTGCCATCGTTGTTGCTCGACGTAATATGTAATTGTGTTGTACGTTAGGCGCAGGCTTCGGTTTCGTGGTTCCACGAAACACATCTTACTTTTTCACGCTAAATGAATAATCCGCCCGGTAGTTAAAATTTCAAGCCGGCGTCTGTAAAACTTGATCAGGACGGAGCTAGATTGCAGCCAAAGCGAATTGTACAAATCGTACAACTTTATTCTTCTTATCTGTTGATAAGAATAGGTTGCTTCTAACTAGGTTCTCGAAAGGCTTCTTCCACTCGGTTCTCTTATCTTTTGATCAGAGAACCGAGTGGGTTAATTAGACATAATTAAAGTTGTATTAGCTGTCATTCGGCCAAATATGGCCGTTCACCGATACATAGAATTCTCACATTTGCCGGGTTTTGAACCTGGAAATCACAGCACCAACCTTTCTTTTCTGAATCATTCGGCTACTTCGCCGAGTTGGACCAGAGCTGCCACATGAAGTTGAGATCGAACCCACAGCCCACTCCTTCAATCAAGGTTCTCTAAACTTCAACCACTCGGACACTCCAGACATGCACTGATTTTAAGTACTGTTTAACAGTCGTATTAGGAAAAAAGGAACCTCACATCAGCCCAGTGATACAGCGTGGTTATAGCAGGAACGGAATTATCGTCGCCGGAGTTCAATATGACTTAGGATGACCTTTATGAACTCGCCCCGAAATCGGACATTGCGGCTCCAAGCAACTCACACGTCAGCAAGATGCATGGCGTGTTGGGCTCTTGAAATTTTAACTGGGCTTGTAACGAAAATGAGAAAGCGACTATTCACTAGGCCAATTGCCAGGCCGTGCATTTAGCCTAACTATCCCTTTATTTAGTCGTATCCTAGTCACCAATATTCTACAATAATAATTGAATTAAATCATAAGATAGAGCAGTGTCATTTTTTCAAAGAAACTAAGACTAAAATCCTTGTTTGCTTTTAGAATCATGAAATATTGTGTGAGTAAAGGTTATATATATTTTTCCAGCTTTATTTAAACATGAGCTGTTGATTGCGTGAAATTTTTTGCGCATGTTAAGCAAATTTCAAATGTTGACATTTTTGAGAAGCCGCTTTCCTATCGATTGTCATTTCCCTGAGAGCATACCGCGTCTGTAGAAGTAAGAAGAAAAACAAAAGAAATTTAAATCAAGTCGCTCTCAAGCCATTGTGAGGTTATTAATATTTCTGTTGGAGTTTAGTTTAACTAAACTCCAACAGAAATATTAATAACCTCACAATGGCTTGAGAGCGACTTGATTTAAATTTCTTTTGTTTTTCTTCTTACTTCTACAGACGCGGTATGCTCTCAGGGAAATGACAATCGATAGGAAAGCGGCTTCTCAAAAATTTCAACATTTGAAATTTGCTTAACATGCGCAAAAAATTTCACGCAATCAACAGCTCATGTTTAAATGTTTAAAGCTGGAATAACTACCTAATTACAATGATTAGGGATTTAATAGGGAGCAAATAAATATAAATGAGAGGAGATAAGTTCAGTTGCGAAATGCACGCTAGATGCGTTGGCAGAGACTACTTCCTCCACCAAGTTTATCCTCTCCAAAACCTTTACTCACCATTAAATTACACAAGCTCATTTGCTTTTCATGAAATCGGAATATAAATGCGTTCAATTTGGTAAAGTATTGTTTAGGGTCCTTAACATTATGGTATACATGAGATGATATAAAAAAACTTATCAGGCAGTTCATTCACGAAAATTCATTGCTTCTATCACTCGTTGTGGTAACGGTAAAGATTTTTTTTTATTGTAAATTGTAGCTTCTCGCACGTATGCTTTATTGAATTAACGGTGGATGCAAAGTACGCCTCCTCGTTTTGCAACGGAAATAAATATCCGATAAGAAAATAGACAACATATCATAAATTATGAATTGGAATTATTTGTATAGTTTCTGCTTCAGCCAAGATAATAAAAAGGGACTATTTCCTTATTTTAAGAATGTGTCTGAGTAATAGTTAAACTGAGCAATAAGTGCTGAATATTAAATTTAAAGGACTGTTAGTGGTTGTAATTAGAAGTAGCCTCCAGCAGTAATCAAACGTCGCTCGCTTGTTCGATGGCTTCTGAAGACAACGCTCGGCAGATGGTCGAGCTCTACAGCTGCTAACAGCCAAAAACAATTATGCATGTTAATGTTTGAAATATTAAATTAGAGAAACCCTCAGGTATTCGAGCAAAATTTATTCATTATATCAAACTGAAAATCATATCGTTTTTCTCGCTCTCCTCAATTTTTTTTTTTTTTGCTATACCATAACCTAGCATGTTTCATTTCGTTGCCTCAGTTTTCTGAGAATTTCAATAAAAAATTAGGTCTGATGTGGACATTTTTATGTAATTAATGATGTCAAATATGCCGGTCATACACGGAGCGACCAGATTCTGGAATGCAAATCTCATTATTTCGCGGACGTTGTTTTTCTAAATATTCTGGACCAGCTGGTGCGAGACATGGTTGAACCATGGGTGCGACAGCAGCTAACTATGTGTATGAGCCAGTCATTATATATAGTGGAGTTAGGAGTTGAGGATATTACTTTATTTTTGATGACGCCTCAAATTAATAGATTTTGAAAGACTTTTATTGCATCAATGTTGCTCTATTTGTATGCGTTTATGACTTACATCAATAAGATAGAAATAATAATTACTTTATGTAGGCATGGAATGCGATCAAATAATCATTTCCGTAATTTACATATTTCTAGTGTATATACAGTGAGTCGAGTCGAGTCGAGTCGAGTCGAGTCGAGTCGAATCGAATCAAGTCGAGTCGAGTCGAGTCGAGTCGAGTCGAATCGAATCGAGTCGAGTCGATTAATGACACGTCTAGCTAAGACTTGGTACAAGGTATTCTAATTTAAGAATTGAATGAATTGGAAGAATAATTTAATCCTACAGTGATATTTATTTCGATGCAGTACGTGATAATTGAATAAAGGATGAATCAGAAACCTTATTAACCTATGATGAGTCCAAGGTCGGTGCCAGTTATGATGAATTTCAAACACGAAATTTTAATCAAAATCTAAAAACATATATAATCTAAGAACATGCAGCAATTAAATTAGGAATTTTCACACAGCAATGTTTTATTTAAATTTTTAACTTCTGTCAACACCATTTATCGATAAGTATCGATGTGCGCAAAGATTTTTTAATATTATTGACTCGATTGATTTTCGATCGTAATTGAAATAAAAAACTAAATTCTTAATAAAATTTCCATTGCGTTAAGGTTTGTCTCCAAATATTTTTTTAAACAAAGGAATTTTTTATCGCTTGAAAAGTTACATTAAACTTGCAGGTACTAGTTGTGTCATCCAAACGGTGATGCAGGCCGAGGCAGCGTCTCATTGTTCCCATACAAGATTATTCCGATTATAATTCACAACTCGAAGCATGCGTACTGCATTTAAGGTTAATAGGTATGAAAAATAACTGAATAGAGTCCAGTGGCTTAATCGCCTTCTTGATTTTTTTTTACAAACGTTTAGCTGCAGTTGCTGGATGCTTTGCTGCGGGATAGTAATTTGGAAAATAATTCATGTAGGTTCAAACATATAGTGTACGTATACTGACACACACGAAGTGCTCCTTGATCAAATCGTGAGGTGTAAAAATTAATAAAAATTTGCTGCTCAATTCATTCTAATTCAGTTAAATTAACTCCAGAAACACAGTCATGAATTTATATTAACTTCTCTCATCTCAGCCGTAAGAAAGGCCCTCGCGTCTTTCTTGCGCCTCAGCTAACCTGCTGGACGATGCATATGGCAGTCAGCGAGCTGAGCTTGCGGTCTCTTATCTTATCTGCGTGAAGCTTCCTGTAGGTGCAGCTTCCTGCCAAACTGGACGAACCGCTTCTAAAGATGCAGCTAAATGATATTCAAATTAAAAATCCTCTTTATTATACCATAACCGAATGCTGAATTTTCAGTTTTGAAATTATTTATGTTGTAGTAATTTTTCGATTATGTAAATGACCCGGCAGCGAGAGATCAAATGATAACTGTGGGACACAGAGCTGAACTAATTCTGATAAAAATCTCACTAAGCAACAGTGAACTTGAAAATATCAAATTTTAAAACTTGTAAATCTATTTTCACTCCGCGATTAATTCAACTGGCTCTGTGAAATCCAGGGTAAAAACGTCAAAACCCTAACTATACGCAACAACGGCCCCTTCAAAAGAACGGGAGTTCTTCAAGAGTCTGGGGTAACCAATTAATTTTGCTTCAACGAAGGTTGTAGACTTCTATATGATTTGTATTCCATTGGAGTAATTGGAGTAACTACTACGACCATGAGCAGCCGTTTATCCTGCCACCTGAGACATACTCGCAACCAGACCAGGTCTCAAAGTATTACAATCGAGCAACTTCATCTCGGGATCCGCGATTAATTCAACAGGCTCCATGATACCTTTGACAACGTCAAACTCAACGAGACTCACTTGCAATGAGGAACCCACCAACATCGTGATCGTGCAGTGGCCCGACATCATCCGACCGGCGATAGCTGAAGCATCCATCATCTTTACGGATTGGACTTCAGCATCCATCCCATAACTACCGGATTTTCTGAGCTTTGAGATTGTTTCGGAGTTATTTTCAAGGTTCCAAATTTTCGTGCTGTATCACATTTACGCGTATCATGTTACTTATTTCCATCAAAATTTCTGTTTTCAATGCCAACAATGTATTCTGTATTATAATGTATTCTGTTCTGTAAAATGAATGTTGTCACATTCGAAACGTCGTTAAAAAATTGAGTTACTTATCATTTTGCATTTTGATCAACTTATAACGCCATATGAAGAATTATTGTTTGATCCTGGAAATTTGAATCAAAGAATTTTCTGGTCAATAACCACCCGTGTTTAAACAAGATTATAGTAATAGTGCCCTTTTTATCTTTTTTTTGTCCATGTCAGGAATCTCTCAGAGTTCCCGCGCTTGGCAGCGCTGGTACGAGGGGTCGAATCGTGACTCGGCGTAACCCGAACCTCGTCGTGTCTGTGGTGACTTACTTTTGACTTTAACCCTAATAAGGATAACCTGCTATTAGAGTGACATAGCTGAGGAATGCGGTAGGCAGTGTAAATATTGAAATGTTCAGTGAAAAAAATATTTTTTCTTTTCATCTATTCCAATAACTTGTTAAATTTGTTGCTGATTAAGTAATTAAGTGTATAATTAAGCGAACCTGTGTGCAATTTTCACTTAAAAGTCAGAAATACTAGCCAAAAGAAATCTTGATGTAATACTAATCGTGATTTTGATTTAAAGCTTTGATAAGTTTAATAAACCTATTTTCACGCTGATTGCGATCATTCGTCAACCTTTCTCATCCAAAACATCACGTACGTTGCATCTGAATTGGACGCTTTGCTATTTGGCTGCGAATGATAGCTTACGATAAGAATTTAGCATAAAAATATTGCTAATTAATTTAGCTTGCGAAAATGATTGTATCAAAAAGAAAATTAATCTGAGTATAAAATTGTATTCAGCTAACGCTCATCATTCTCTCACGCTTACTTTAAGACTAAAGAACTCATTATAATGAGAAAACGGATTTCTATTTTTGAATAATTTTTTCCTGTCGTAGATAATAATGCAGTAAAATTTGCTAAGGTTTTCGGATAGATGACACTTAATGACAAAGAAATTCTTCTGCTAGATATATTGCAGATGTTGGCTGATACTTGTTGCTGCCCCTGTCCATTTCAATAGTAAACAGATTGAACCCCTAATTATTTACCTCCTATCAAGGTAGCCACATCTGTGGACATTTTGAAGTTAACACTATTTTATCATCAAAATTGAAGCAATCATATTCGTTATACATGGTCAAGTAACAGTTAAGCTGTTTCGATCGTTTCCTTGAAAGCCTTCATAGTTGTTTCTCGATTTATTTTCAACCTTATAAATATTCAAAAACTAAGATATCTACAGATGCCATGAAGACTCTAATATCAATGTATAAAAGAAATGTCCATATCATACTTCTGCTCATGCAAGACCAACCACTTTAAAATAAAAATTCATTTAATATTGCTTCTCTGCGTATATTTGATTAAGAATGGCAGTAATCACCCTCCGTCGAATTTATTGCTCTGGTGCAAAACGATAAGTTTAATCAAAAATGGTTCCCGTTGAATTTTGATTGCTGATTGAAGTTCGCAGCTATAAATTTGCATTTATTATTTAATTCTATCCTCCTATGAGAGTAGGTTGTCCAAAATTAGGGCAATGTGGCATGATCCACATTGCCCTAATTTTGACAACGCGTTGAATTCGCGTTGAAATCTCGTGAATTCAACACGTGACGTCTGGCAGCTGCGAATGCAAGGGGCTGTGGCCCGGCCGAAGCGGTCAATGCCCCGCATTCCCGACCCGACCGACATGTCATGTTGCCTTCACCCAAAGTATAGACCAGTCTTAACAGCTCAACATCAGGATTTACGTATTTCTTTCTCCCTGAGTCGCAATTGACCTACAATAGGGAAAGCTGAGTCTACCTGGACATACCTGAACAGATTAATGCGGAGAAGAGTAGCGTGTGCTGTGTGTGCTCACTCAGTAGCTGGAGTTACATTAGCAAGAATATAGAGGTACGTTTATGTGATGAAGAGTGACCTAATCAAGGAGAAGAGCAGGAGACGTACGTTGTGTGTGCTGGAGGGTGACCTAATCTAGGAGAAGAGTAGGAGACGTACGTTGTGTGTGCTGGAGGATGACTTAATCAAGGAGAAGAGTAGGAGACGTACGTTGTGTGTGCTGGAGGATGACCTAATCTAGGAGAAGAGTAGGAGACGTACGTTGTGTGTGCTGGAGGATGAGAGAAGAGTAGGAGACGTACGTTGTGTGTGCTGGAGGATGACCTAATCAAGGAGAAGAGTAGGAGACGTACGTTGTGTGTGCTGGAGGATGACCTGGATCGCAGGTCAAGCCTGAACTTGCCGGCCGCTGAGGGCTGACCTCTGAGGCGGAGGCAGCTGGTTGGGACTGTTGGCATCAGGAATGCCAACGAACAAAAACTTCTTATTTACGGTATGCTATTTCGTATCCTCGATGTATACGAAGCCGCTAATTTATTAACAATAACTTGCCAGATGTCGGCTACACGGCAAATCAAACCGCATGTAGCCTATTCCGTCGTCATTGTAAAATGTAAACATTTGAAGTGTTCATTTTTTAAATTTGATGACAAATAACAATATGTCAGTTACTACGGCTGGTTTCCACTATTTTATAATTTTTTCAATTCAATATCTATTTATGTGGCATTTTATCATTGTATAAATAACCTAATTAAAGTAGCATTATTTAGATGAGTTATTGATTGCATACACTTCGTACTTTATTATACAAGATAGAGTGAAAGCATTCTGTGTTGAATTTTTCACAATAATCTTCAGTTATTAAATTTTTCAATTAGACATTGCTCATTTTATTGAACTTTCGATTAACCAAAAGATAAGACTTCCCCATTCTTTATACCAAATTTTTTTTTTTTTTTTTTTGTGTTGTATCTTTACATGTGTTGTGCCCTGCAAACAAACATTAATTCGTTTGGCAGGTTACGGTAACTTTCCAAGTGCCAGCGAACATCCAGCGCAGCGCTTTCGCTCGCACCAGCAAACCTTCATATCCAATGACGCGAAAGACTTCGTGATCAGCGGTGACCAATTTTGGCCAAGCCACTGCACCTAACCTCGTGCATCCGTTTTTTTCTTTTCCTTGCCCGCGTTTTGTATCCCTCTGATTGCTTTCGAGATTGTGTCCTAAATTTTCATTTCTCAGGACCTTGTCGCACGACCCTAAATATAATCCTGTGCTTTTCGGCTCGTTTTTCAATTATGGCCTTACGAACGCGCGTGATCCGAGACACTTTACGGCTGCGTTCAGAACGCGGAGGTATCATGTCTACAGTGAGGAGAACTTCCTTCCCACGAATGAGACGAAACTTTACATGGACTATCAGCCAGGTTAAACTTTCAGATTTTTAAAGATTTTTTGACGACACATTTAAAACTGAGATAAACATTTGCTGTCAATTAATTACTGGATGATGTAAAGTTTAAATTTATTACTCTGACTTCAAAGATTATGAATGGATATGAGGTGAATTGTGAATTATGCAATGCACGCATCGTTCTCATATGCAAATTATACAAAATATTTCTGATACTTCTCACCCAAATGCTATAATTTTCAAGTAATTTCGAAACAACGAAAATATTTTTTTAGCCCCCACTCATATTACCTTTTTAGAAGGTTAGTTTCATTTCAGGTGTATTGCAAGGGATCATTTTACTTATTATTAAACTGCGTCATCATCAAATATATAAGATCATGCATTCCAGCATGCATATTTCTAACCTTGTTATATGCGGGGTTGCAAACGCTACCGATTATTTCAATAGGCATCGGCTGCATAGATGATATTTCCATGGATTTTATAATCATTCATTTTAGTAATAATTGATAATAATAATTAATAAAATTAATAATAGTAATAATTGATAACTAAATGCAGTTCATACACTTCGAGAGATGTTACTCATTTCTAATTGTCTAGCGAAGGTGCAACCTTTATCAATTTGTTTTCAGACACGACTAATGCATCGAACTGGTTTCATAAATTTGCATTAGACCTTGAATGCATCTGCAAATGGTTTAGGATGAAGCGTAGCAGGGTTATAGAAAATTGTGCGACCCAAATTCACATAACGGCAACCACCGTAATGTTATGTAACCCTGATCGATTCAAGAATTAGTTCATGAACAATAAAAATTTAGATTGCGAAATGAGGAAAGTAACGACTACGATAAAAAAATTGAATTAATTGCATGATGATTCATCTCAGTTATCAGCTCAAAGAACAAAACCGCAACAAAAAATATATATAATTGAAATGAAATTTTGCGTGTGTGTTCGAATGTCGTCTACACTGCCATTGCTGCGCACCAACAATCTGCAAGAGGCAGAAAGTCTAAAAGTGGCACGGCATTTGTCAAGCAGCGATAAGTTTATTGGCATTACTACCGTTACTGCGGCAGGCGACGGGCGAGTTCCCACACTGAGAAAAGTCTGTGGCCCAAAAGTGGGATGCGGACGCTGACCCGCCCGCCTTCTGTCGGTCGCCCCACCTGCTGACTGGCATGACCAAGCGAACAACCCGCCTCATCAAACGATGCCCTTAAAACTTTCTCTATATTAACGGCTAACGAATGATGTAGTTAGACTCAGTCTTCACATATGTTTTTAGTACGAGAGTAAAGATATTGGGGTGTGTTTTACGTGAGTAAAGATATTGAGGTGTGTTGTATTATATAAGAACAAAATTACGTAGTTTTTAAATTCAAATCTTCGAAATCCACAGACATTTTCAGAAGTTTCCGCGATAAATTTTAAAATCAAACACTTAGTATAATAAATATCAAGCGTTGCGATAACTTCCCAAAATATTTCGAGAGAACACGGTTCTATATCTACGAGCGCAATGCTTAATTTGTGCGCGGTAAATGATTAATGATAAATGTTAAAAAGCAGACACTGTTCATAATTAATAGTAATTGTTTCTGTGACTCACTGCAGTCATCCAAAATATTGTAGGAGCGTGAATATTTTCTAATGAAAACGATGTTCAATTTCTACGCGGTGCCCAATCAAATTTTTTATTCTGTCTTGAGACGATTGAACGAGTCCGCCGCAGTCGGCTGAGAGTTGAATTAGACGTATATTGCATATGAACATGAAGTTTTCATTGCTTCATAGCCTACATTGGCTACACATCGAACGTTTGCTCGGCGGTTTGTTTAAATAAACGGTGGCTTATGAAACGCTTTTCTCGAAGCAATCGGGCAAAATTTTTCTAATGGAGTCTCGATTTGGGTCTATAGTAGCCAACACACCAGGATCTTAACGTCGAAGTAACATTGATTAAACGTTTAATCGACTAAATCAAGTCATTCGTAACGTAATTTCAACACCATTTGACAAGAAGGAATTAAGATCCTTTCTCAGTTTAATCACTCGAACTCAAAAATACCCTAGAATTGTCAGTGTCAGAAAACGCTTGTTAACCTTCAATTCACTGATAAAGTAATATCTGCACGTAATGATCACAGAAGTGGCCGTATATTATATCGTTAGATAAAACTAATGAATGAAATCCTTCAGTTACGTCCCCAAAAATAATATTGAGTTCAATATACCTGAGATGATGCTATGGCAGTCACTTCGCTTGGCTCTCGGGAGTCCCGGATACGGTACCGGCTGCTGTGATCTATAATTCGTGCCTACATTTCACGAGGCATGTGCACTGTGTGCTGTGCATCCTACTATGAAAGTTTATTCATTATATAGTGCCTACGTTGTTGCTTGTAGTACCGTGCTGGATTTTATACGAAATTCAAAAGCGGCATCCATGTTAATGGTAGTTCCTCTCAGATTCGGTAAAGTGCTCGCCGTGGTAGAGGTTTCAGGTGCGTAATATGTATCGCCTCGAGGTCGCTTCGACCTTAACAAAATTTTCTTGAGGCTTGTTGGACCTATAATCATTGAAGTGGCTGATTGGTCAAGATCACTTATATTGGAGCATCGAGTTAGGGGTTAAGAATCCGCAACTGATTATGATACATTGGCGAAAGATGACAGGTAGCTGGGTGGTTGAGAGTTGGCGTCTGGCCAACTCGGCCTTGTCAATTGTGATTTCACTATTTTATTAATTATTTTGGCGATAATGAACGAAACGTGTACATAGTATTGCTAATATGTACGCTCTATAGGCGTGCTCTCGTCGGTCCGGGGCCAGAAACTGTCAAGCGTGTAAATTGAGACAGAATAGGCATTTTCTGATTGGTTTCAATTCATAGTGTTGGGTTTGAGCTTGCTTGTGGACCTTGTGAGTCATACATATTAGAAATCGATAGTTTGGATACAATTTTAAAGTTACCGGTAAATTAAAACGTATAAAAGAGTAATTTCCAAAGTAAGCTCATCATCACGAAAAGATATTTTGTTCGTGAATTTAACCTCATGAGACCTTTTTATATGATTACTTGCTCTTGCTCATTTAGTCGAGTACATTATCTCCGAACGTGTCCAAAACTATTCACTGTTAAATTCAGTTATTTAATTGTGGTTTCGTGAATCCAACATCAATCACAAAACGTTGACGAGGATGCATCAAATTTTAGAACTATCTCAACATAAGGAAATTTGACACATAGAAAATTTGGCTTACAGAATCGGCATGCTTTCGCTTTCCAGATCAGTTCTGGCATAAGCATCATACAATAATTGCACTCCTGTACAATGGGATGAATTTAATTAGGTCTAATGTTTTACACCACTGCAGAAATGCTCTTATGAATCTTCAACAAATAATTCAAGAGAAAATTCACTAGTGACAAGCATTTGGTCAGTTCCTTAAACTAGCGCTGCTCATTAACTAATGTTTCTTAAGACCCTTAACGAAAAAAATATTGCATGACTGTGCTCTTGAAGGTAGAGTACAGGAAAATGATATTCAAGATATTTTATTTTCATAACGCCCAAAAGAAAAAAATTAATGCAGGTCATAAAGAGACACATTCAAAAGTCAATTTTTCCCTGCAACGGTGTTTACGAATTTGTATTTCACTTGCGAACTAGCCACGAAAAAAAAATTTGTCGTGAATAATATATACATAATATGTCGTGAAGTTTCATCTTAGTGCTTCATTACTGCGAGCTGTCAGGGCTGATCACAGCAGCCGTAAGCCGTGAGGGCCTTGACACTATAATGCCTGCGCTGTCAACATTAGATGGTCTGCAGAAAATATTCAAGCTAGCTCATCATTCCACTGTTTCTGTTTACAAAAATTTCGACGTCAATATGGTTACAGGAATTTATTAGGAGATGGAGAATTAGCGCGCGAAGGCTGATATGCGTTATGACGAAAGTACGGCAGTAGCAAGTAGAAACGGTTGCTGGTATCAAACTACTCAAGGTTATAAAAATAAAGTTGACTAAAATTTTCAAACATAAATTTACTCTTATGTAAATTTAAAAAATTGATTATAAATCAGTGTTGAGGGAATGGTTGATTAATGACAAAATATAGATTGACAAGCACGTAGAATATTCTACTTATTTTTTGTTGTTTTACGATCACATTTGTAATAACTGTCATATATGTACCCAAGCCTCAATACCGAAGAACAGCGCATGTTCGTCAATGGTAGATGTTCGCTGCAAACGTCAGCCTTTTATGCATGGAGAGTTGAATTCCATCTATATCATCATTGCTATTATTTATGTTTGATATGATTTCCTTGACTTACGTGAGGAAGAGAATAGAATTATTGAAACATGTCATTTAAACTGCAGCAATTTTTCGCTATTTTCAACATAGATATATACAATAGATTGAGACTGGAAGTTGATGAGCGCCAAAAATAGTTGAATAAAGTATTTAATAACTGACAGAAATTTAAAATTTAAATTGCTTAAATGTATAGCACCTAAATTTAAAATTGCTTAAATAAACTTTAGATTGAGAAATGTTTTGCCCTAGCGAAAAAAAATCCGTGTTCATGAATTCGAATGCTGTCCATATGCCCCGCACGCATTTTTTTCTATAGTGACCTGTATTTCAATTAAGTTTGTAAAAATCTATGCAGGAATTAGCCGTAAACTTCGCGTTGGCGATTACCTTCCGAAATTGTAAACCTAAGAATATTATAAGATATTTTACAGCTAACTACAATGTAAAAAATTTATCTTACGTTAAGAAATTGCTCCGCATATTTCATATGCAACAAGCATCGCTATATAATAACTATTTATTTCAAGGGATGACTACATTAACTTATTCTGTTGGTATCACCCTGAGTTGAAAAATTAACTATAAAATCGTTAAATTAATTGTACGATGATACCTTTCATTGACGAATGTGCTGCTATTTTGTAAAATGATGAAAAAATACCTGACTCTATCTAAAAAAAATCCGCTAAACTTTAAGCGGAAACGCCGGAAAATAGCTCATCATGACACGCAAACGAGGAAGTCGTTTCAGCAAATGAAGCTTGTTCGGCCCGAGCGCTGAGAGCTTGCGAGTGCGGGCGCCGTGTCGGAGCGTACTCGTTTTGAGCTCACGTGTCTGTGTGCCATTCCATACTTGGAGCGATCCAGGCAAGTGCATATTCATTGTAGATGACTGACTTGCACGAATAATTTTAGCTTCAAAATCTATGGGTATTCCTGTATTACACTCACTTGTGAGTCCATTGTCAGTCTGCATAACCATGGGCGCATACCAAACCTATTACATATATTGACATTAGCCCTTTGTCATAGTGCCTGTATTGCA
This sequence comes from Hyalella azteca, assembly GCF_000764305.2. NCBI lineage: Eukaryota > Metazoa > Arthropoda > Malacostraca > Amphipoda > Hyalellidae > Hyalella > Hyalella azteca. Next base: position 260,402 of record NW_025941232.1, on the reverse strand, counting down.
TCTCGAATTTAATCATTCCCTCAATATTATAGATTATTGCTTCACTGACAACAAAAACAGCTCAGTTAATACAAAAAAAATAATAATAACTAATTCTCATAGCGAAGCTTCTGAACATTTCAAAAAGTAATTATCAGAAAATGCTAACACGCATTAGAATTTGTAGCAATACAATTATTTTGAGGATATATTTTTTGAACACATTTCGATGTCAAGAGAAGGAATTTGGAACGTATTAAATAGCCCTGCGAAAAGAAAACATAGAATTTGCCTGAAGTTAAATTTGTCCACGAAGTAACGAGTTAAAATTTCTTTAGTGGTTGCATTGTGTATCGTGACCGAAACAGTAAAAAAATCACATCAATTTATCAAAAACCGGTCATAGCAAATGACACTTGCAAGCTTGATGTATTTTAATTAATTGAGTTTTGCTTATAACGTTCAAATGTTAACGTTCAACTTAGATACAATATGACAACAGAATTAATTTGCTAGTGCAAGGAAAGACATCGACTTCAGCTGTATTAAATTTTTCACAGCTTCAAACCAGAGGTGGCCAACCTGTATAATACTGCAGACCACTCATCCTCAGGACTAATCTAGCCCCTACCATAACGCTTGATATGTAACATTCTCTCGTCTTCAAAATCAAATACAACGTTGGTCAAGTATACCTGCTAACATTTTTATCTGCACTGCAGCTTTTGTGAAAAAACAGAGCTGATAAAATGTTTTTTTTTTGTGAAAGACACTGTACTCCTCCATTTATAATAATTTGTTGATTTACTTTTTACACTTTTTATGCGGTCGGTTCGTGTTCTTGTTAGTGTTTAGCCATGCGTTGGTAATGCATTGAGGGTTATTCGGCCACGTTTCGAAAATATATTTGTAACGAGTTAGTAACTAGGTTATATTGGTATTGATATTATTGGTCTCGATGCGCTGAATTATGAGCTAAGCGGCTGATGAATTTAGAAATCGTAATAACATAAATTTCTAATTCCTGAACACATTAATTCAATTCAAATTCCAATTTTTGCAGCGCGTCAAATTTCAATGAAAATAAATGACAATTCTCTGTTAAATAATATCTCTTAAATTAACCAGGATGTAATTACTGTGAATATCTGGGATTTTGATGAGGCGATTGATTATATCGACATAGATAAAGTTGTATGTTTATTTACGGATATGCAACTAATTTAATTGTGTGTTAGTGTTTGGAGCCTGGCACTGTCGATGCATCTGAGGTATTCGTTTGTATTAGGAATATTACCTAGATAGGAAATTTTTTATTGTTAGAATTATAACGCACCACAAAATAGGAAAAAAAAGCTTACAATATAAGATTCGAGGTTTTCCTTTGGATATATTTATTGTTATATTTAAATACCAGTTTCCCTCAAACTTCAAAAAAGGAATCAAATATAAATTCAGAAAGTTTTTGTGCCTTTCTCCTGAAAACATTACCTGAGTTCAAAAATAGCACCGGAATTTATGATTTGACAATTTCAACACAGAGATTTGAAAATTAGAGGTATTATCTATATCATGTAAGGCCGCATTATTCGCTGCTAGCTTTATAAAAAAAATTGTTTCTAAGTTGAACAGGCGAGATAATTCCAAAAGAATGTGAACTTACAATTAAAAGACAATTTAAAATTCACTGTCACTAGGTGCATCAAATAATCGTGTCACTAAGTGCATCAAGTCATCATGCCACTAAGTGCATCAAGTCATCATGCCACTAAGTGCATCAAGTCATCATGCCACTAAGTGCGTCAAGTCATCATGCCACTTAGTGCGTTAAGTTATCATGCCACTAAGTGCGTCAAGTTATCATGTCACTAAGTGCATCAAGTGATCATGCCACTAAGTGCGTCAAGTCATCATGCCACAAAGTGCATCAAGTCATCATGCCACTAAGTGCGTCAAGTGATCATGCCACTAAGTGCGTCAAGTCATCATGCCACAAAGTGCGTCAAGTGATCATGCCACTAAGTGCGTTAAGTTATCATGCCACTAAGTGCATCAAGTCATCATGCCACTAAGTGCGTCAAGTGATCATGCCACTAAGGGCGTCAAGTCATCATGCCACTAAGTGCATCAAGTCATCATGCCACTAAGGGCGTCAAGTCATCATGCCACAAAGTGCATCAAGTCATCATGCCACTAATCAAGTCATCATGCCACTAAGTGCGTCAAGTGATCATGCCACTAAGCGCATCAAGTCATCATGCCACTAAGTGCATCAAGTCATCATGCCACTAAGGGCGTCAAGTCATCATGCCACAAAGTGCATCAAGTCATCATGCCACTAAGTGCATCAAGTCATCATGCCACTAAGTGCAACACGTCATCGTGTCATGTCCGTCCTGCTTGTCTGAAGTCCCACGCTAATATAGCACCCCGACAGAGTCAGGCGCTGGGTGTGCGTGTAGTCTTGAGCGTCTCGGCCTTACCCGCTTGGCGGGGCACTGTAGGCAATGCAGTCGAGGCAATACAAGCCCGGGTGCTTCTTCATGAGCTTAAAGTTCTCAAACAAGGAAACAAAATAGTTGTAATACAAATAAAAAATGTTTCATAATTATTTGAAAGTTTATGATGGAATAAGTGACAATTTTTAAGAGAGTTAAATATAAATGAAATTGAATTAGTTTATTTATAAACAAATATGATGTACTTTTTGCAAAGAATAAAAGATATTTTAAGGTACAAAGCAGCGGTACACCCATATTTTTGTCCTACTTTCCCTGAATTTGAAATTCAATTTTATTTGTACATTTTATTTACGTATAATTTATATTTATATTTACAAACGTTTAGAATATTGAATGAATCAGAGACTGCATGCAGCTGTAAAAGATTGTTTGCACCTCACATTTTCCCAAGCCATTTTTTTCGAATTAGGCATTGATTTTTTGCGGCAAAGTTGTTCGACTCATCATCCTTCATCATCAAAGAAAGTGTCTGCTGCTATTATTTTAGTGGGAATTAAACAGTAATGCTGCCAAACTAAGAAGACTACAAGAGATCAAAGATACCTCTTTGCACGCGGTAACCTAGCCATTTTCCGAGGAAAGTTTTCTTGAACTGATTTGCATGTGAATTTAATTTCCACGCTATCTGCATTTTCACCATTATAATCCGTGAACGAAGCTGCGAATTACACCCAATCAGTTTTACTATATAATCCGACTCATTCGGAGTAGCCTCAATGCAGTCAGTATTGTGCAGCAATGAATTAAGAGATCTTTTATTCTATTGTTGTTTTGCAATGCATTTCGCTGGCACCTCGGCCTTTTTTTGTGACGTGTAGGAGACGAGGAGCAGGGAGGACTGACGTGTGCTGCAGGTGACGTGTGGTGCAGGTGACGTGTGGTGCAGGTGACGTGTGGTGCAGGTGACGTGTGGTGCAGGTGACGTGTAGAAGACGAGGGGCATGGAGGACACCGCGGCTCGTCACGGGCCAGCGCTGCCGCGAGGTGCGCGGGATGACATCACACCCGCGGACGTGGCTAAGTTTCTACGAAATAAAACCTGCCCGACGCAAGAGAGATGGCGCGACCTTCGAATGGATGGCTATGGCTTTGGACTTATTTAATTCGTAGATAAGAAATAATGCGAATTTCAAATTAAATTATTTATATGCTACGAATTAATGTGCCTGTTTCAGATCACCATGGCCTTAGAAATCGATGAACTAAATCGAACATTAGCATATATATGAATTATCCGATATAATGTGTCTGTTTTAATGTGTAATGTGTAGATAATAATTACCACTTTAATGGTTTCGCTTTTTGGTTAAGCGAACCTTGTCAATAAGTCGCACAGCAAGAATCGGCCAAAATAATGAATTTCAAAGTTCATAATTAGCATTTAAAATAAGTAAAAGGCTCTATCATTCATTATGAACGCATGGAGACTTGAGTCGTCACATTAAAAAAAGTAGCGCTAAGATTAATTATCAATAGCAACGATTTTTATTTGTTATTTTTTTTACCTTAGCTCGACCTTAGCACTCCCATTATTTACTGAAGCTAACTCATGGTAACAGAACATCTCACCAATTAACGAGCTGAAATATGGGAACGATTGTCGTCGGTTGATCAATATTTCCCAAGATTATGGCCAACTGACACAGTAAGTAGCGATTGTTGAAGGCATTCATTGTACATGTGATCAAAAAAAGATCGTGGATAACGTAAATAAATTTTTCGTCAACCAAGATTGATTGAATTGCTCTTCGAGTTCTTCGCCCGTTCAAATAAATCCATTTCTGTACATGGAACAGCCCTTGATGAGAGAGATGACATAAGGGGTGAAGTTTGAAGCAAGTACACTCGTAATAAACATTTTTCATGGCATCCTTGGGAGTAATGATATGGTGGAATATTCAACCAAAATGATGACCAGCGTTGAGATGGAAGTTTATCTGAATCGGTTGAATCAGGTTCGGTAGAGGTTAATTATGTCCCATCACTTTAGATGCGATAACATGCATATCGTTGATACTAAACCAATATGTAATCTTATTTTAAATGACATTACTCAGTCACATGTCTATAATTTATGCACATTGGAGAAGATAGTGCGACTATAATAACGCGATAACACATGAACATGCGGAGTCGGAGCACTTGCGTTGATCAGTTAATGAGCTTGAAAGTCGATAAATACCAGGGTGTAATTCAAATAAACAACCATTTAGCGGGGAATTTTAAGCACGGACTCTCGTATTAAGAATCAGAAGAGAAACAGCGAATATCGTTTTATCGAATACTGAGCATTATGAAGAATATTGGAGCTCATTTAAGCACAAGATCATTATAAGTGGTGACATGAAATTACTGTTTGTTCGATTGTGAAAGTTGGCGACATGAAAGAAACTGTATATTTTGGACCACTGCAATCATGATATTTGCAGCATTGTATTTGTAGAGATTATTATTCATGGCATAGTTTACTATTATTTGATATAAGTTATATTGCACACTACGAAATTCAAAGAATAGCACAGATACTCAATTATATATATGTGCCGATAACAACTCTTATGGGTAATATAAAACTTCTTCCTTTGAAAAACCTTGAGAGTTTCTATGCATTCTGATTGTATTGAATTTATTCATAACAGGATGTCCCAGAATTGCACGAAACAGCTAAAATTAAATGACTATTTTTTAAAATGCTTTGTAAACATTGTAATTAATTTAATAAAATTTAAATTTAAGTGAATATTGAAGAATAACTTAACTTCCAAACGAGGCGCACGGCTCTCTGTTGTTATTGTTTGGTTCTGATCTGCAATTTGTCCTATAGCTTAGGACAGGCCGGGAACAACTGGCTTGTATTTACTTCCTACTCGGTCATAGATCAAGTATATCACAAGGACAACACAGAAAAAAATTGTCAAAAGAAATTTAGTGATTAGACTAGAAACTTGCTGATTTGACGGCGAAAAAAAAATTATTTTGTTTCACGCAAAAAACTTACGCAATGCGAACCATTGAAAACAAGTGACAGACTAAGTGCATTCAAACTAAACAAACTTCAATTATAAGTTAGATGTGCCGGATAATTTAGAAGTACAGGAATATTTCGAGTTTCTACCGAGAATATTCGCTAAGATGTTACAATGATGTCTAAAAACCTTTTTTTATACAATTGCGGGTTTTCTTCATTCGTGAATTACTACAAGCCAGATGTTGACGATGCCCACCTGTCCTTGTAACTCGGATAAATATAATGTTATTGTAGGAAAACTTTAATTTTCCTCAATCGACATCATATGTAAAGAGATCATTCGTACGAAAAATAATATCGTATTCTAACTACCAAGTTAAACTTCTCTGATGATCTTAATGCGTAGTCGTCATTAGAGGATTCCAGGTTCTGAGCTCATGCAGTGGACGGTGATGACGTTTTTTCAATTTCGGAGTTGACGTCACACGAGGAAATCGCTGCAGTGGCCTCAGCCCGCGGCGTGAAGAGCTTCCTCTTAAATGACCACGCGGGGTCTCTGCATGAGGGTTAAGGTTAACGATGCATTCGGTTCCTGATAGCAAACATTTAAACGAATAACGAATACTGCAAGAGTTGTGCTTATTATTATTCCAACAATCAATCAAACGATTTTTCCATCGCATAACAGTTGGAATAATCTTCTTTTTTTTCTGGGAAACTAACGAAGCTGACAAGTCTGAGCTATGGGCCCATAAAAATGCACTTATATCAAAATTGTGAACTCATTTAGACATTAATTATTATATATATATTTTTTAGCAGCAATTGACGAAAAGTTCCCTTATTTAGACGAAAAAATTTCATATTATGTGTTTTCTATGAAGCTTCTTCAGTAATTAAACTTCAGTGTAACTGTAAAATTTCATCACACTACAATTAAGCTTATCAACGGAAAAAAATTTCCATAAAGTGTTATTCTATTTGGTGGTTGGGAGCAATTTTTCTCAAAGACTGCTGCTAACTTTCAGTACAAAAATCCAAGCTATAGTGCCACTGCTGCCAATGCGATTGAGTTGTGAATTTTCGAACTATATAACGAATTATTTTAAATTTAAATTTTTGCTCGCCATGTAAAATTGTTTATGTTATATCTTGTGCCGCATGGCAATAAACTAATAAAAGTTTTCTCTTCCCACAAAAATCCTAAATGAAGCTTGCGCGACTTATTTTGAGATTTTTTAGGAGGTTCTCTCCTCAAAATCGGTTCAGTTACAAGCATAGTTTATCGCCGTCACCGTCTATGATACCACGCAATGGAATTGTTGAATTACCCGCTATCATTTTTACCATCAAATAACATGAATAATAACGATGATGAAAGTTGGAGTTGACTTTACGTTTAGTCTAGAAATTAATCAAAATATTTAATTTTATTTTGAAATTTGTGGTCGGAAATTGTTTACATAAACAATTTAAAATTTCACGAGGCTAATATTGCATTTTCAGTAGAGTTATTTTACGACTATAATTGCACGAACTTCATCTAAAATATCTCGTCAGATGAGGATTATGTAGAATTGCTCAATATAAAAAAGAAAATGCCTAGAGATTGCGACTTGCAGTCCATCATCGTCTTATTAAAATAGCGCAGAAAATTGAAGACGATATGGTTATTTAATTAAGTTTGTGAAGGTTATTTGTTTTTCAAGAAAAGTTCTCATCCCTCCGAACACGCTCATATTTTTCCCTTCATGTATGACTCTGCATTCTTACTTCTCTAACTGAACAAGAGGTTGGCTTGCTTCCTCAATCGTCATTGATATTTCAAGATATTTTCGTTCTCGGTTTAAAATATTTATATTTTTTCAAGCTGAAATTTCCTTAATTTATTAGCAGTTTTAGTTCTTCCCCATAACTCTGAGGTTATCGTAGGTGTCTGTCACTGTTAAACTAATGCATGTCATCTTTGCTCACTAAATGAGTGAAGCTTTGTTAAGAGTCCCAGGGTCTCTATGCTTTCTTTGAAGTTCGGCATCGCTGAATACAACAAATACTGATCAGCCACACACAAAAACTTCGATTTTTTTTGACAGCGATGCAGAAAGGAATATAAGATTTATTATTCGAGTTGATGGGAATGGAATGCCTCATTAATCGTAAGATGAAACTCTAAGTATTATTAACCAGCAAGGTTAGGCCTTAACTAATTAATATTATTATATCTATCATATCGATTATCACGAAGATCGTGCAAGGGGGAACGCGTTCTCAAGAACATGACCGCCGCTAAGTTCAGCTTGCCAACTTTACTTTGTAATAAATTATTTCTCAATCGTCATTGCTTGGCCAAATTAAGTTACGCTTTTCAAATACTGATTTCAGACTAATTTTTACTGAACAAAAAAACCAGCGACTGTCGTTTAAAATATTTAAAATAACAGTATTCGTTGGTCCTGACATTTGTTCTGGAGCAACTAAGGAACAATATTGAGTAAAAGCTAAGAACGCATTACAGCTGTGGAGAAATAAAATTCGATGTTGCCATACAATTATTGGCGAATCAAGCCTGAGTGTAGTGGCACCTTCTACCGATGATCTACTGCAGACGTCGCACTTCAGTGATACCTTCTACCGATGATCAATAGCGGCCAGACAAACTGTAGTGGCACCTTCTACCGATGATCTACAGCAGACCTCGCACTTTAGTGACACCTTCTACCAATGATCTATAGCGGCCAGACAAACTGTAGTGGCACCTTCTACCGATGATCTACTGCAGATGCCTCACTGTAGTGGCACCTTCTACCGATGATCTACAGCTGGCAGACAAACTGTAGTGGCACCTTCTACCGATGATCTACTGCAGATGCCTCACTGTAGTGGCACCTTCTACCGATGATCTACAGCAGACCTCGCACTTCAGTGATACCTTCTACAGATGATCTATAGCGAGCAGACAAACTGTAGTGACACCTTCTACCGATGATCTACAGCAGACGTCGCACTTTAGTGACACCTTCTACCAATGATCTACAGCTGGCATACGCACTGTACTCGTGTTGCTGTCTAATTCAGTGTGCGTGTAAACATCGCGACCTGTGTCAGGGTCCGCATCGCTGAGACCGCGCAGACTTGTTCTCCACAACTGCTGTTTTTATCTCGGATGTACTCGTACTAAGTTTTTAAATGAACGGTAAGTAACTGAGCGTCATTTTTAGTGCCGAATAAAGTTAAAAGGAAGATAAAAATCGAACAAACTCGTTTAAAGGAAACTTCTTGCGTTGGTCGGACGTCGGAGATGGCGTATGGTGGCTACTTATTTTATCTATTTGGGGGTGTTGCTCCCGCATTAAGAGGGTTAAAATAACTGTAAAGCTGAGTGAACTTTCTTAACAGAATTATATTCAAATAAAATCATACAAATTATGTTTTCATACGCTGGATGATTCGTGACAGGAACGACCCTCAGATAAACCAAGGCTCACATATGAAGGGATGCTAATTAATTCAATATAAGCGGACTTTATGGTAGTCACTGTCGGTCGCGTTTTTATACCTCATGTTTTAGGGCTACTTACACACATGTAAAAGCATATGAGCAGCAATTGAGTGCTACAATATACATATTGTCCTGCCAACGATTGAAATTAACAAATTTTTGACCTACCTCTCATGCAGTGATCAAGGAGCACCAGAACATAATCTGTGCATACGAGTACACAATACAATGACTCTGCCGTAGGTTAGTATTAGGGGGAAAGTGGGGTACAGTGAGTCATGGGACATGTTAATTATTTTATATATTAAAAAATAGCATTGAACAACAGTTTAAGGTAGTAATAGCACACAAGTAGGTGCGTTAATTGACGTGTCAGAGAGACGTGTTGTCTAGTCTTACACTCCTCAGTAAGCAGCATTTTATTTTAAGATAACCCAAATAAATATTTCACTTATATATATATGTAACAAGAGCGCCAATTTTGCGAACTAAAACTTGACTGTGTGAATAATTGTTATTTAATACGTTCAAAATTAGTTACTTAAGACAAATAGTAACTTAGTTCATTATTATGGAAAGTGCGGAAGAATGTTTATTAAATAAAGGTTTGAGTTAATGGGTGACACTTCATTTGGAGCACACCGGTCTTGTTGATTCCTATAGTATTGAAAATATATTATCTAATATTTTAAAGGTAGGAAACAACGTGAATACTTTTTAAATTGCCCATGCCACAAATTATGTGAGTAAGATGGACAGATAACTGATTGATGATCAAACCATGGAGGAGCCATTCAGTAAGTAATCAATATGACTTCTCTAAGGAGCGTCGCTGAGTAGAATGTCGCTTCTTAAGAGTTCTTCATTTCAAGGTTCTTCTTCTTGCCGAGAGTTCTCGGCAAAAGGTTTCAAGGTGTCAGATAAGATGAAAAAGTAGTGTATGTTCTTCAAACCTAACAAAATAGTGCATCCAATATTTTCATGCGAAGAGAAAGAGTCGCAAGAAGAATACACTGTTTTGTGTGCGAAATTGTTGAACTCGCAACATTGTAACTTCTTCTTGTTTGACTTACAAATACATGTTCAACTAAGAAAGTTTACAATTGTATTTCAAAAATCGTAATTGTGATCATTAATATACATTAAGAAAACCATAACAATAGTAAAATAAGAACTTTTGTATTTCCTGATGCAGCAGATCGTACAGGAGCATATGGGACATCAAAAATTCCTTCTTAGCAACCATGTTAATTAAAGTTGATGCAACCCTGATACCAGCAACCCTGATAATTAGGGTTGATGCAACCCTGATACCAGCAACCCTGATAATTAGGGTTGATGCAACCCTGATACCAGCAACCCTGATAATTAGGGTTGATGCAACCCTGATACCAGCAATCCTGATAATTAGGGTTGATGCAACCCTGATACCAGCAACCCTGATAATTAGGGTTGATGCAACCCTGATACCAGCAATCCTGATAATTAGGGTTGATGCAACCCTGATACCAGCAATCCTGATAATTAGGGTTGATGCAACCCTGATACTAGCAATCCTGATAATTAGGGTTGATGCAACCCTGATACCAGCAACCCTGATAATTAGGGTTGATGCAACCCTGATACCAGCAACCCTGATAATTAGGGTTGATGCAACCCTGATACTAGCAGTGGGACATTTTATTTTGCCGTTTTATCATTTATAGTCAATGGAACTGTTCAAACCATTGATTAGGAGCTTATCAGTATAACAAGGACTGTGATATTTAATATTATATAACGTTTTGTATTATATAAGAAAAAATCGTTTTCTTTTTATTCAATTTTTCTATCTCATCATACTCTGATTTCCCCTAAGCTAATTATACAAGCCTATACCTACATTTAATTTCGATAGTAAATTTATTGTTTTCTTATATATGTGTTTTGCAAACTCTGTGTATTTATTAGAGCGACCGGTCATGAACCTTGTGTTTTATAGCGTGCAATATGAGTCTGAAACTCGTTACAAAACGAGCGATAATGTAAAATAAAGAGCAAAGGAAGCTCATGGGCGACGCAAAGGTCACAGGCACTGTCTGAATATGATAATTTAATTACAATGCTAATATACCGTCGAAAGCCATCCATTGGCAGTGCCTAAAAACACTTTTGTTTCATTCTACAGTCGTGCTGCCCCAGACTCGACTCTCCATCAAACGAAATAAATTTTCTTTGTTTTACTCGAACTGGGCTTCTACGTACCATCACCAAGTTAAAGTTTTTTCCCATAAACTTAAATTCTAACCATAAGTTTGCGTTATATTCTACCGGTAAATCCCTGTTTCTCTGATTGGAATTAACTGTAAAATGCTAATCCATTGGAATATCTTGTCTTATTTTTCATCGTGTTATTAATTTGCTCAATGCACCGTCAATAGTTCTTTACTGCAGCGTAATTAGTGTTAATTAAAATAAAATCCGAAGAATTTCACCAGTTACCCAGCCACGCATCAGTGACTCGTCTCAGAAGCTGGGAATGCTAAAATAATCTTGAATTAAAAACACAACTATTGATATTGTTCTGCACACCCGCAGCAATATTTCGCTAAAATTTAACACTTGAGAAAAGTGCGTTCATATTATATGCGTTGATATTTATGTATTTAAGCAATACCGACAGTTAAAACTGAAGACAATCAAATTTAACTTCCATTACCGAGAACGGATATAATTAAGCTAAAGCAAGTTTGCTATTATTTAATATCTTTAGTGCACACGGTGGAACCGGACTAGCGATATCGACACCAGAAAGTCAAGGAAGTGCTCTATTAAGTTACTATGTGAGGGCAGTCATAATTACTGCGCAAGCTGCTCCTGTCTGCCCGCGGCTGCATGGTTGGATCCTGGACCAAACACCGCGCTCGTCCTGACGGGTACAACGCATGCAGTTCTACAGAAAATGATAGAAAAGAAGACAGCCCCGTCTTTGAGGATTAAACGATCCGATGTAGTCCGGATGTGAACCGATGCAACCAGTTCTTACACTCATGAACTACATTTCTAAAGATGGCATAAAGAAAGTTTATTCAATTATAGAACTTCATTGCGGTTCATTAAATTGGCGAACACTCTTCATAGAATTACACTTAGCATATCATTCTCGAATATGATTTTCATTTATATTGAAGCAAGACTTGATTTTATATGCAGCAATAGAAAATTAGCCAAGCATGGTTCATTTTCTATAATTCAAAGTAGCAAAATCCTCTAGGCATTTAATATAGAGAGCGTAAGTTTTTACGGCGTCGGTTAGCAGGCGCGCATCACCAGCGTTATCGGTGACCGCCGCTGGGCCGCGCTGCCACACCTCACCCGCGTCGCTGTCGCTCATGCATTTCCTGCCCGCCACCTTTGACGTCTCAGGACATTCGCCTTTGCCGCGAGCTACTGATTCCGGACCTCCTCATAAAGACCAGAGCCAGACCTCGGCATCAAGCCTGAGACCGGTGCCGGACCTCACCATCAAGACCCGTTCCAGACCTCAGCGACAAACCTGAGACCGACGCCCGGTCATCACCATCAAGACTGGAGCCAGACCTCGGCATCAAGCCTGAGACCGGTGCCGGACCTCACCATCAAGACCCGTTTTAGGCCTCAGCGACAAACCTGAGACCGATGCCCTGACCTCACTATTAAAACCGGAGCTGGACCTGAGCGTCAAGCCTAGGAACGACGCCGGACCTCATCATCAAGACATAAGACGGACCTTAGCGTGCCTGAGGCCGGTGCAGGAACTCGCCATCAAGCCGGGGACCGGCGCCGGACCTCACCACCAAGCCATTGGCTAGTGCCGGACTTTAGCTCCACTTGTATTGGGCAAAGATGATTAATCTCGCCATCGTCGTGAAAATCTTTGAGCGCCTGATTCACGTGCATTATATGCCAACAGATGATACATTGTGCTGCTTATCGATGAATTATGAATGGTCTTAATCTGTGCAATGTGAATGGTCGTAGTACGTGGAAGTAATGATAATTATGCACTATTGAACTGATCTAAATTAGTACTATAACTTGTTCACTACAGGTAAAAATCATTCACAAAAGATTCCCTAGTTTGTTTTAGCTTAATGAGGACTACCATGCTAGTAATAGTATTAATTACGTTAAAAATTAGATAAAATTAAGAACTTTTAAATGTGAAGCATCGTCTCTCTTAAGATTCACTCCTCCTGGAGCGAGCTTTGGTCAAGAGACGTTACAATTGTGATGCTCTTCTTTAAAAAAATTATTATCATGCAAGCGTTCACAAAGTTTTTTTTTTCTAGGACCCTGATAGTGCAAAAAATTCAATTACCCATGAGTTAAATTCCTTGGCGAAAAAAATAACAACCACAATTAATAATTTATCAAAATAATTTAATTGATCAATTCAAAGTAATTGGATTGATTGATTCAATTGATCGGGTTGATTGAATAATTTATTTTTATTAATTGCAAAGAATCTCTTCAATGAACAATTGATAAAACTAGAATCAAGTCGAACTTGTTAGAATGCGTTTTAAACATGACTTGATGCGTAACATAGAAATCTAAAAAAGCTGGTTGAAAAGGCACTAAAGCCTAGAGTCAATAACCACACGTTTGCTAATTAATTTTTTTTTAATAATGCCGGCATGCATCAATTTTTTACCATTACCATTAACATGACGTACCTCGGCAGCGAGACCCTGAGTGATGTTTGTAAGTGCTGATGCAGGTCCGTTATCCTCGTGCATTGCGTGTCTGTCACATACGTACGTGCAGGCGCATGGTCATGGTGATGCTAAGTTTATAAATGCGCTCATCCAGCGACACGACGGCACATCCATGTTCATGAGATGTGCTGGACCGCGGCTCGAGCAACACATATTAACATGTGATAGCTCCTCAATATCACGCGTGTTCGATTTACGTGTTAAAAATATCAAAATCAAAATTTAAAATACATAGTCAATTTACTTAAAAAAGGAATTATTTACTCTGAATTTTTAACTAAAGTATAATGCGTTTTAGCTAAATTTACGTGTTAAAAATATTAAAATCAAATTTATGATCTGTCACCATCGCTTGTGACTGTCACCATCGCTTGTGGCTGTCACCATCGCTTGTGACTGTCACCATCGCTTGTGACTGTCACAATCGTTTGTGGCTGTCACCATCGCTTGCAACTGTCACCATCGCTTGTAACTGTCACCATCGCTTTTGGCTGTCACCATCGCTTGTGGCTGTCACCATCGCTTGCAACTGTCACCATCGCTTATGACTGTCACCATCGCTTGCAACTGTCACCATCGCTTGTGACTGTCACCATCGCTTGTGACTGTCACCATCGCTTGCAACTGTCACCATCGCTTGTGAACTGTCACCATCGCTTGTGACTGTCACCATCGCTTGCAACTGTCACCATCCATCGCTTGTGACTGTCACCGTCGCTTGTGACTGTCACCATCGCTTGCAACTGTCACCATCGCTTGTGACTGTCACTTGCGGTTGCCGCCTCAACTTCAATTTAGAAATTTTAAACATATGAAATGATCTATTTTGAAAGAATCTGGTCCCACAAACTCGAACGTAAAATGACACTTCTAGATAACATCTCAATCCTTTAAAATTCATTCAAAAGACGGTTCATTATAATAATTCCGATATCCTTCATTATAAAATTCATGTCATGTATTAAAAAAATAAAATACCAATTCACGAAATCATTATTCCACACAGGTTATGTCAATTTAAGTTATGCATTTTTATTTGTAACTCACTGCCAAGCCTTACACTATGTGAAAGCTTACCATTTCAATTAGCATTAATTAATTATTCGTTATTAATTTTGTTATTAGTAAATTGAGCATTAATTAAGTGATTCGTTTCACCACTTTACCCAATAACTGTCAATCTTAAATGAAACAAAACCCGCATTAAACAGTCAATGTCAACGACTGATAGTCTTCATAGTTAGCTGAATTTTATTTATCACAAATAAGACATTCCTTGGATATTTCACAGGTCTTTGGCAAAAATAGTGAAGATGCTCCGAAATTCTCTATTATCGTGGATGACTAAGCACAGCACGGCAGTACTGCATGGGAAGCTGTCCCTGCCACGCCGACGTCATGCTTGTGACGTCACAGGAGGATGCGTCATGGCCGCCCCAGGAGTAGCGTCAATGCAGGAGATAAACGGACTAGAGGATGAACCTCTGCAGGGTGTCTGCTCTGCGAGGTAATTAGGCAGTCAGAGTCGTCGATACACTTAGGTATTTCATGCTTTAGTCAAGGAAATCTGCAATCACACAATTCTGTTTTATTACGCAATATGAATTTAGTTATAAGCGAGAGTTTTCAGACAAAATTCACAGTTTAGTTGAGAGCACCTGAGAGCATTTTATTTATGAATAATCATAAATTTTTAGCTCATTGCTATCATGAAAACTGCCTGCCTAGCTCGATACAAATAAAAGAAAACCTGAATGTCTCCTGCACATGTTACAAAACTACGTATCGCGCAGAATGTAGACTGAGTTGTACAGCATTGGCTTAAAGATTTATAGTATAGTGATATAAAGTGTTTATCAACAACTGTATCACCCACCAAGGTTGCTAACCTAGGAGCCCAAAAACAAAGAATTATCTGACCCTTACATCAAAACTGTGAAGTAACAGTGGTAAAAAAAAGCGATTTTTTAGCGGAAGTCCGTGAGCGCAGCCGAGATTCGGCGCCCAGGAGTACGATGGCTGCGAGCCTGGCGTGCGACGGAAGAGACGATGACGTAACCAAACCTGTTCCCTGATGCCTGGACTATAGGCAGAGGCAAGCATTACTAAAATGATGCCTGGACTATAGGCAGAGGAGGCAAGCATTACAGCAATGATGCCTAGACTATAGGCAGAGGAGGCAAGCATTACAGCAATGATGCCTGGACTATAGGCAGAGGAGGCAAGCATTACAGCAATGATGCCTGGACTATAGGCAGAGGCAAGCATTACAGCAATGATGCCTGGACTATAGGCAGAGGCAAGCATTACTGCAATGATGCCTGGACTATAGGCAGAGGAGGCAAGCATTACTGCAATGATGCCTGGACTATAGGCAGAGGAGGCTGGCATTTTACCAATAACTAAATAATTCAAAGAATAGATGCACTGAGAAAAATCCACTTCACTCTAATAAGTTGATTGAAGTAATTAAAATGAGCCTCAGAAAATGTCGTAAATAATAAATATGACAGCATCATAAGAAGCTGCGAAGAGTGGCTTCTACTAGTGTTGAA
The DNA here is from genome assembly GCF_000764305.2 of Hyalella azteca. Classification (NCBI taxonomy): domain Eukaryota; kingdom Metazoa; phylum Arthropoda; class Malacostraca; order Amphipoda; family Hyalellidae; genus Hyalella; species Hyalella azteca. The sequence goes on along the minus strand of NW_025941232.1, from coordinate 244,140 downwards.
TATTATTTAGTCTTGGACCTCACTTTTGATTGTCTTTTGCTTTATTACACACACGGTGGCATGAACATTCGAAACAAGGTCATCAAATATCAGTATTACTAACAAGGGGAAAATTATAGAGCAAGAAGTGAGCTATTAGGGTTAGACACTTCTTTTTATATACCCAGCATGAGTGCAAGAATTTGTTTTTTGGCCGTTATTTCTCATTGCGGTGAATGATGAGAGTACATCATTCGTCATCCCTGCTTGCACAAAAATGCTACGAATGAGCCATACGGAAGATCCATGTGGGATGTGTGGGGTACGAGGGGTGTGTGGGGTGTGTGGGGTTCATATCAATAGCCATTGATCATAACCAATCATTAATTGCTTCAGCGTCGATTACTCAAGTTGCATTCTCCATTCCTTGTTCGTTGGGGGTCAGAATTATTGTGGGAAATCGTCGAGAAAAAAAATGAAACCTTTTAGATACGAAACTTGTCTAACGAAATTTCCACTATCAAACTTGCAGATATTATGTAAACTTGTTCCTTGAGCACGCTAATTTGTAATCGAGATCAGTAGACTTCAGGAATATCAATAAAGTTATTGGAATTAACAATGCCAGTTCTCCCATATAGCGATTGTTAATTTGACTTTAAATGTAATTCTTGGCCAATAATTTGAAAATGAAGGATAACGAAGAATATAGGATATTGTTGTAAATTTCCTAAACTTTGATATTGTTGCTATAATATCCTAAAAAACACTGTATTAATGGTCACTCCGCAATTATCCTAGTCAATGATCATAGACAAATATTGAAAGAAGATCCGCAAAGAATATTCCTTTTAAATTACATAAGCTCAATTTTACAAGGCTTAGAATTTGACTTCTTTTGCGATGCATGGGCGATCTGAAAATACTGACATCAGTAGTTCGGAAGTTGTGGGCACATCTAACGTCTAAAGAAGGTATTCTCAGGAATATTTCTTCAGAATATAAATTTTCAAATTTAGTTCGGAATTATTATTTATAATATTATTAAAAGCTCAAACTCTATTTTGCCAATAATTCAATGAACAATTCCATTCTGTGAAACAACTAAACTTATTTATTTTACCCTAGAATTCCCATAATATTGCAAACATTCATGTACGATTTTAGGGTCTCATCAAACGAAGTTTTTTTTTCATGCATAAAGGAATTGCGGCAGGCAGAAGCTGTGTATGAACCTGAAGATGCATCTAAAATTTCCGGCATACCTATAGTCACATAATTCTTTGCACCTGCGCTCGAATGTATGTACAATGCAGTGTATATATGTCCTTTAATAAAAATAATAACCGTAAGAAACACTATATTTTTATTTATTTCTAGATGGTTGTCGACAGCGTATCTAATCAAACTTTAATTTGCGCACACAAATGTATATTAATTAATTAGAATAGACTAATCACATGAACAGCGGAGCTGGATATGTGGCCCCAAGCGTACAGGTTCTAATTAAGTTCCATATTTCGGGCGATATATAGGTTAGTGTTTAAATTATACCGTTCACGTAAAAATCAACATCGCGTAAAAAAATTAATGCCGGCAACAGAATATTTATGCCAGCCCCTAGCTTACTAGTGGCTTCTTTGCTCCGAAAATTCGACTGTATTTTATATTAAACGTTATTACCAGCAGATCCCGCGAAGCGTTTATTAGTACAAATGTTCATTACATGTCATTTTGATCGTTGGCACGTTCACTGCGTTTTAAAATGTGCTGCCATGCAAGATGAGCCCTTGTGATAAATTTAAATGTCGTCGGAGCATAAAATATTACATAAGATACTTCAATATGTTCGCCCTCGTTAAAATTCAAGTCATGTTTACCAATGACGAATATCATAATAGCACTGAAGAAAATCAAAATAATCCTCCATTATCATAGAAGCATTTTTGGTGCGGTTCCAGGTTAATATCGGGCTAGTGGCAATACCTGCACATAAATAACAGGCCGTTGCTCACATGAAGCAATCGTAAGAAGCAACCAAGAACAGAGCTGCCGGTGACATCACAGGCTAAAGAGAAGCGCACGCCATCGCTTCTGCAGGAACATCTCATGCAGCTAGCTACTACTTCCTGGATGACGAACAGCCAAACACTCTTGAGAAAAGTTAACGATAAGATTTTTTTAATTAGTGAAAAAATGTTTTAGGAGGATGCGAGTATTTCATAAATAAATTTAATTTAAATTGATTATTATATGTGTTGTACTTGGATTAGAAACATGAAAAGAGAAAAGTTTAATTAGATGTTAAGTAATTATGGCCGTCACTTACTATTTACAGATTTATGTTTCCTTATCTGCTGTTGATTGTGTCAAATTGCCTAAGCCATGAAATGTTGCTCGACTTTTTGCGCGACAAAACAGAATTAAGGCGATCATCTGAGAATCGAATGCAATGCAATTATAGAACGTCAAAAATTTTTTCAATGTTGTTGCTTGAAAAATGTCTTAGACTAAGTGCCTCAAACTTCACAAAATATCCCAATTTACTTACACGCATAGGCTTGAAAGTTTTCAGCGATGCTGGTCTCGACGCTTGCTTCTCGATGCATTTTTTCAGGAGCGTTAGCCTGGCCTCCTCCCTCTCAAGACCCTCAGGCCATCTACCTCTCAAGACCCTCAGGCCATCTACCTCTCAAGACCCTCAGGCCATCTTCCTCTCAAGGCCCTCAAGCCTCCTCCCTCTCAAGACCCTCAGGCCATCTACCTCTCAAGACCCTCAGGCCATCTTCCTCTCAAGTTCAGGCCATCTCCCTCTCAAGACTCTCAGGCCATCTCCCTCTCAAGACCATCAGGCCATCTCCCTCTCAAGACCCTCAGGCTCCCTCCCTTCCTCTCAAGACCCTCAGGCCATCTCCCTCTCAAGACCCTCAGGCTCCCTCCCTTCCTCTCAAGACCCTCTGGCCATTTTCCTCTCAAGACGAATGAGTCTCTAGAACCTCAGGCCATCTCTCTCTCAAGACTCTCAGGCCATCTCCCTCTCAAGACCCTCAGGCCATCTCCCTCTCAAGACCCTCCATGCCTCCAGGGGCAGCGCAATACTCATCAGAGTGCACCGTGGCCGCGTGAAGGTCGCTGTCAGGCGTACGCAGGTTCCTCTTCTCTCACTGGTTACGTCATGGCGGAGTCACGTCGTCTTCAAGGCTCTGACTGACTTACGGGCAGCGGCTCTTTTCCGTGCCACAGGCAATTGAAGATTTTTACTCACGCGCTTCAATTAAATTGAAAAATGTGGCATAAATAAAAATTTAATTCTAAAGATTGCAGCTGGATGTACATGTTGAGGACTTAATTTCGAAGTGCTGAAGGTGATTTCAGACGCCCGTTCGGACCATCATTACAGGTTATTACTCGAAGTGACTCGGAAGAATGCATTATTCTCAATGTGAGCTTCGGGAAGAGTTGCCAATGAACATTAAAGAAATAATTCCCATGGACCGAGAAGCTGTCGAACATAAAAAATATAAAAAAATACAAATTTATAAAAATATGAAGAAATAGGAAATTTATACAATTTGCTTATGTAGGAAATGAATTAAATTATGAGTTCATTGTGCTTCCGATTACGTATATAGTACTGGCACATGATTAGAATTAGTTAAGCAACCATTTATGAATGATTTTAAAAAATGAGCTATTTAGTTAAAAGTAAGTTTAATTATATTAAATAATTAAATAATATTAATGAAATAATTCTTCACGACTGCACATTCAGAGTCTACACTGTCTATTAGTAGTTGTTTACGGCGCCACCAGCACCGTAAAAATAAATTAAAAATTCTCCTCCGCCACCTGTCGTGCGCCCAACAACTTCTAACCCAACGCGGCAAATTATTAGCAATCTTAATTAAAATCAGATGAATGGGTAAACTAACAGTAAACCGGAGGAAAATAACTAAAATTCTTGACTGGTTAGGTACACACATTATTTTAAAGAGTTTTGTATTGTTATTTTGAATTCACTCGCATACTTTATTCTTACAATTAATTCCCTAAGACATTAAATAGTTTATATCATCCAATATTTGTGACATCAGGCAATGGATCGCTTAACTTTGACATTTCAGAGCCTAAACGGCGTTGCAGGAAATAATAAGAATTCAAATTTTAATTTGTGCTTCCATTTGATTCTTCTAAATTAAGAGCACTTACTGAAGTTGAATTTTGGTTCAGATAATATTTGAAGTGGCTTTATCTGCATGGGATTTCATGTGATGGGGCGCAGTTCACATTCAATATACTTTATGGGTAAAAAAATTTGTCACACCTTGCCCAAAACTTTGAAAACATATAAAGGTATGACTTTAAGAACGCAATCACGTCACAAGCACTGCATGTAAGCTGTGACATACACTAAGCATTTGGATTTAATAGAGTAGCTGCTAAAATCATTTTCAAGCTTTTCAAAAATTAGCTTCAATGATACAGTAGTTCAAGTGGCGTAGCATTCAAAATTGAATTCCAGCAAAGTGCTTGCCATCAGCACAATTATCAATCACAACTTGGCACCAGGGGGATGGTAACAAAGTGTTTGCCGTCATTACAATCCTCCTTTAACCCTTTCCCGGGCGGACATAGAAATTTGATGAAATTGCTATATTTGATGATTGTACTTAAAAGTATGACCAATTATAAGATATATTTACTCGTGAGCATTTTTTGAAAAATTTTGTATATAAGTAGTAAATCACAGTTAATGAAGTGATCATATATGGGGCCTTGCCGGCTTAAGGTACAAAAAATTTCCTGATTTTGACATTGAAAGTTTACTATTTAGAGGTTAAAAAACATCTTGATTGCTCTCTTATGCATGTATTACAACACATACAAAGGAAGCAATCAAGATGAACAAAATTATAGGTACATTTAGTATTTCATGGCAAGATATTTCCAGAACATCCATATAATGAGACATCCATGCCGTATGTAAAAGAGTCACATTCATAGACAACATATACCTAAAACTTGTGAATAAATTGTCAGTAAGAATTAGTATTGGTGAAGGACATGTCATTGTCTGGGTCAGTGCAGAGGCCATCTTGCTTGCAACCGCTTTGGCTCTATGTACTGTAGCGAAGGAAATGCCAAGAGCTTGGACTGCAGTCAAAGTCTGGGAAAGCATAAAAGTGGTGAACTATAGGTACGTTAGACTGAAAAACATGGCTTCAATCATAGTTTCGCTAACCACTAAGGGCTAACAAACATATTTACCAAGCGCTATAGAAATTTACCTCTAGCGGGCATATGACCAAACATAGTCACTTCCCTCTCTATGCATTGGCGGGCGTATGCTCATATATGATCACACTAATTTTTGCCTTTTTATTTTACCATCTTGCATTTGCTTCAAGTAAATGACAGCATAATCAGTCAATAAAGCAAGTTTTTAACCATGATACTAGCAACTATCATGGCCTTACCTACAGTTCTTCATGGGCTAGAGCTGATAAAGGTAATATGATGAGGGCCCGAAATGCCGTTTTACCATTTCTCCAGAGTACTTAGTTTTTAAGTCAGCTCACACAGACGCAAGAGCGCATCAGAGTGCTACGTCATACATGACGTAACTCGTACACGATCTGTGATTGGTTGGAGCTTGTTGGCGGGCTGCCCCAAGCAATGTGGGTTATGTGGGGGGACTTTTTTTACTCCCATTTTAATTACCCTATATGGTAACTTACCCGCGAAAGGGTTAACGATCTTCTGAAGCAGCCAACCGCCAACATTGCGCTGGTACAAGTTTTTTTGGAAATAAATTTTATTCGACGAATCGCGAATTAAAGTATAAATTAGCGGATAATTAAATTAAAGTATACGCTATTAAATTAAAGTCTAATAAGAGTTTATAACCTAAAATAAATTGAAGTATCAAGTTCAAAGTTCTAGAATCTAGACGATCGCTAGCCGAGACCCTGAAATAAGTAAAACTATCTAAGTTATAGATTTTATAATTCAATACTTTCAATATTTGCTATTAAGCTTCTGAACCCAAATGAATCATTAAAATTACATATATTAATTTCTTCGTGCTGTGTAGATTTGTCTTTTCTTGATTTTCATTTAACACGAAAAAGATATGAAATGTGTGATCTTACATATGATGATGAGGTAAGTGTTAAATTTAAATTCTCGTCTCGAAAATTTTTCCAGTAGCTCAAAAATTTATTCTGGGACCCGCCTCAATTCGCATGTCACCAAAAAAGTATTCTGTGCAATTTTCAGTCACGTGAGGCTAATCGGAGCTGCGATGTTCGCAGATCTCGGTCAAGTAGACGAGTATCTGGACTGCTGCGTTAGCGCAGTGACATCGTCAGTAAGGCAGGCCCGTTACCGCGGTGGCACTGAGATATGGACGAGCTCTCGATTACTCCTACGCCGCCTAAAGCTGTCAAACGATCGGCGCTATTTTACTACGCCGCCGAAGCTGTCAAACGATCGGCGCTATTTTTTCCTGCGGTCGATTGGTCCTCGTGAAGCGGTCCATTTGTGCGCGTGGGAATAGAACAGTCCCCGCGATGCGCGCACCGTTGCTTCTGATTTTTATCAATCCCAAGCTGAAGAAAAATTAATGAATCATTGTGCTTTGCAACGTGCCTTGCGTACGAAGAATGTAAAACGACGAATTTTCTCTCATGCAAAATTTTTAAAAGACTCAAAATAACTTGTCTTTTGAGAATTATTTTCTGGACTAGCTATGTTTTTGCGGTCCGTATCCCATTGTAGTTACAATTTTACGAAGAAATGAATTTACGGTTGAGCGATTTAAAATAAATAAATATATACATATCAGAAGAATATTAATAACTATCGGCATTATGTAATCAGTTAACATACCAATCGAATTCTCAGATCTTTTATGGTATTTATGGCATGGCGGCTGGCCAATACTAAACCACAAAATCATTTTTGGCAATCGTGTTCTTAATTCACATAGAACTGCCTTTCCGCACCAACTATTTTGTCAGAGTTGTAACTTTTACTCGTATTTGAAGGCCTTCTTGGTTTATTATTCAATAATAGTAATAATAAAGTGAGGTAAGTAATAGCTTTTAACCAAATATTAGGGTTCCATATATACAACTCGCTGACCTTAATGAGGATTTTCGTCAACTTTAATATCATAATTGTGTATTTCGAGTTTTTTGCACTTGAATGCTTGTGGGCAGAAGTGAGTGAGGTAACGTGGATGAAGGTGACCGATGAAAGTCGGATTGTAGAGGCCGGTGCCAGCGGGGATGAGCTGCCGTTGGTTGCGTGCTCGTATTTGAGGTCCAAGCTATACGACCTCTTAACCATTGTCAGCATCACGCCCCAACGCGGTCGCTCTTTAAACTAAGCTCTAGAAAAGCTATGGCATGTGAACACAAGTAAATGTCTAGTTGCTTTGACCCACTTGCAGACTCTAAGATCACACTGTCGAACTCGCATTCGCTTTGACTTCGTCGCGAAAAATAAGATCTTTGCGCAATGCTTTCTCCTTGGGGCGAAGACAATCCAACCGTCTTTAGGTCACGCACAAAAATTTCACTAATCACTGCTGACGGCTGTCGATAATCAGAGCAATGACCCTTGAAGAAGTTCCAGATGCCTAGTGAGCTTCAGACGCTGAGATTGAAGAGTTATAGCTACAATTGCGTCATGGCGAACTAAAAATTATTAGAATTGCTTGACAAGGCTATAATTGTTGGTATTGCAAGGTGCATGCTTAGGTCTAATAAGAACTTGAACTGTCGATAATCAGAGCAATGACCCTTGAAGAAGTTCCAGATGCCTTGTGCATGAGCTTCAGACGCTGAGGTTGAAGCGTTATTATTGCGTCATGGCGAACTGAAAAAATTATTAGAATTGCTTGACAAGGCTATAGTTGTTGGTATTGCACTGTGCACGCTTACATCCTATTAGAACTTGCTGGGAATATTTATGCGCTCCAACATGAGGTTGATTGCATTTAGAATGAAAATTTAGTAAAATGTTTTCTAAAAATAAACGCGCTGGAAGCGCTAGTGTACAGAACGCAAAGAGCAAAACACTAAATCGTTAATAGGTTCCAAACAAAGCTTCAGATGCCATGAATGTAAATTTTCGAAAGAATATACTGTATTAAATGCAAGCACTATTCTTAGTATAATGTTTACTTAAACTTTTGCATTAATCGTTCGGTATAAAAGAATTTATAAATTGGCCTCTGCTGATCTTACAAACTTAAATCTAATGTTTTGTTTCTCGCAACATGAAATACGTACTCAGCATCTATCTGTTATATTTGATGCGCTTTGTGAATCCTATTTGTTTTTATGACATATATAAATTGACTTGCTTCGCTTCAATCTTAAGTATGGTAGTCTGTTAATTTATAACTTTTAGGTAAATTGATCGAAGACAGAGATTTTTTCATTGCACACGAAGAAAAGGATTTCAAATAAATATTTATGATATCGTAAATTGGAGACAATCATTAAAAAATCTGGGTTTAGGAATGCTTCTGCTTCTATTTCGCTCAACGGGAACTTCTAGGGCGAGTGTAGAGAACTCGCCTGCCGAACATTAATTAACTCGAGTATTCAGAGTCGCGATGAATTTTTATAGTTTTTCCTTCTATTTTGTCTTAGTTTGCTTCCCGATCACTGTTGTAAGCAGTCACAATTAATGTGCTTCCTATCAGGACTAAACTAAGCATTTCAGGACTTAATATATGATTACTTTCGATTTAAATCTGAGTGTCGTATATTGTGGATGTCGTTAAAGTGTTAAAGGGATTTGAAATGCAAATTGGATCATTTTTAACCTGTGCCAAAATATTTCTAATTTTTGTTTAGCGTAATGCATCTAGCATCAATTCACGAGAACTTCGATTTATCTATATAGTGCTCTACCTTTGCATTTTATTGGCTATCAAGTTTGAAAACAATGGTTTTTTAAGTGACTGTACTGTTACATACATTCACTCAGCGAATGTATTTAACATAAATATTTATATTTCCAATAAGTAGCTAGTGGGCCTAAACTCTACCTCTAGAATACTAGACGTTGAAGAGGCCTTCGTCAAAAATTTCGAGCGCTAATTCTTTTGGTGGGCAACAATAGAGGACTAATTATTCCTGTATTCACTGGGTGACTTCAAATGAAATCTTCTACTATTCAACTACTATTATTCTGCATAATATTTTTTGTTGATTTTCATAACTTTGAATAAAAAACCTTACATATTCTGATTCATGTTTTTTTCTCGTAGTTTTTATCTCTACCGCTGGGTCAAACCAGTTCATTTCCTGGGCGACGCTGATCACCACAAACTCAGTTCTTATGAGCTTCTCTGGCGGACAAATTTCTTCATTAAAGTTTCTTCAATTTAAAGTTAAATCACTAGTTTCTTCATTATTAAATGAAGCTAAATTACCACCCACCTTGACGCTGTTCTTACCGTCAATAAATGTACGATTATTGAGGCATTGAAATGAAGTTCAGCCTATAATCACTTTTTAATACTTTACCTTGAAAACCTGACCTTATCCACAACCTAACCTTCAGGATTAACCTAAATGCCAAAGTGGTCTATTTGATGAGAGTGACTAAATGATGACAGTTAATAATGTATATGTGATAGCTTGGTCTCATGCTCGTTTCAGAATAACCTAAAAACACTACAAAACGCAGCTCTTTCTATATAAATGAGGTCAACCATCAAGTGTAAAAAATCACCATGGATAAATGAAAATTTCACAAAAAAAATTCTTGTTGACGATGAAACCTTCTCCGTTATAAGCACTTGGAAATACAAATTCCCTGCAAATTTTATCATAGGGAATTATATAATAGTTTTGAGAAATATATAGGACCACAAGTTAATTTACGTAATTTATACTATATTCTAAATTTTATGCGTACCGTAGCAAAAAAGCGTAAACAGTGTAACTGATACTATAACTAAAACTCTAATTACAAAACCATCAGATGAGCGTTCAGATTATGAAGCTAGACTCTCAATATATTTCTGCGTTAAAACTCGACGTTTGCGTCCCAGAGCAGAATGTTTCTCCGAAATGGACCGAAACAGCAACCGTGACGTAATATTTTGCAGAAAGATATTAATTAGATGAAGGCAATAAAGCATCCCGGAAATAGTTTTAATCACTAAAACTGAGCAGCGAAAATTGAACTTGCATCCCCGGATATTATAAAATGTCACGAGACCAATATATATTAAAATTAGATGTAATGTAACGATAAGAGACTCAACGCACGGATCAAGAGGGTTAACAAGTTGAACTCTTGATTATTAGTGAGCAGTTTTGGCGACGTTTGGGCAGATTTAGCAGATTTGAGGCAGATATGGCGACGTTTTAGGTTTACCTGCCAACGCAACTTGGCTGTTTAGATTCCTGCAATTGTATTTATCTATATCAAAAATTTACATGAATAAAGTGAACATTACATTTCCAATTGGAATTGTTATGTCTTAATTCACTATATTCGCTCCATTTGCGTGTTCCTCTTTACAAACTAGCGCAACCAACACGTGGTAATCTCTTTTCTTCTCGCATGTTTGTTCGCATGAATTTACGCGTCTTTTTTTGTCTCCTCATGTCAACATAAAATCACCAACACCTGATTTATTAACACATAAATGCATAATTATAGCTTACCATTTCAAAATTTCGAATTAAATATAATATCTTTGGTTTCCCTCTGTTTGGTCTGGGTCTGCCAGAGACGCGGACAGGTCCTGCATCTGTGCGCATTTTGCAGGTGTTACGCCCACAGCTACAGGCAACCCGGAAGACTGCGAGCCTCCAGTACTGCAGCTAATAACCATAGACAGGTAATTGTTCAGGAGGAACGACGCTTGTGCTGCTGTAACGGTATCCTCTGTGGTCTCCAGAGGTGAGAGGTGAGCTTTTATCCTCTCCCACAACTTTCACGCTGAAGCCTGCAAATCCTGTGCTCAGGCCAATTACGAGCCATTAGAGGAGCAGTCATGACTCTCACTTTAGCCATGCTTCTACCGGGAGAGGGTATTGATGTAACTCTACTGTGGTCTGTAGACGACTCCAGCCATGGTATTGATGTAACTCTGCTGTGGTCTGTAGACGTTCCAGCCAGGGTAGAGTATTGATGTAACTCTGCTGTGGTCTGTAGACCCTCCAGCTATGGTATTGATGTAAGTCTGCTGTGGTCTGTAGACGCTCCAGCCAGGGTATTGATGTAACTCTGCTGTGGTCTGTAGACGCTCCAGCCAGGGTATTGATGTAACTCTGCTGTGGTCTGTAGACGCTCCAGCCAGGGTAGAGTATTGATGTAACTCTGCTGTGGTCTGTAGACGCTCCAGCCATGGTATTGATGTAACTCTGCTGTGGTCTGTAGACGCTCCAGCCATCCAGGGTAGAGTATTGATGTCTCTCTGCTGTGGTCTGTAGACGCTTCCAGCCAGGGTAGAGTATTGATGTCTCTCTGCTGTGGTCTGTAGACGCTCCAGCCAGGGTAGAGTATTGATGCAACTCTGCTCCCTGCTGTGGTCTTTGTAAGGACATCAAACTAACAGTCTCTGGTTGGCATGCACAAGTATTATAAACAATGTAGATGACTCATCAAGTTAGCAAATAAACAAATCGATATACCACTAATTCCCTTCAAAAGATTCATAAATAACATGAATTTAGTCGAGGCACATGTTTGAAATTAGCTATTTCTCAAGAGAACTTGTTAGATATTTTTCCTTTATAATTTAAATATGATAGCATGTTCAATAAGTTTACCAAACTATTGAAACTCCAAGATAACTTTTCAATGTCCATTGTAAATAAAATAGTAGCTATGTGAGATGTCAGTATTCCTTCTATCAGTAAGAGTTTAATATCACGAGTGAAATCAGGTGCACAATAAGATATCCTAGTGTCTCAATGTACCTCAAACCTAATCTACCAATTTTGCTCATTCTGTAAATAACTACTCTATTATTTTTCATTTTATCTTCAATTCAGGATTTTTGGGACCTGGAAGTGAAATATTTTACTTCTACAATTCACGCCAGGTCTGAAGCGCCGAACAATCATTTTATTTTTCAATTCCGTAGTTTATTCTACTCGAAAATGTTATGATGAAACAAATGATTGCTAAATAACAAATAACGAATACTCACCATTTATACGTTATTAGAATTCATCAGAAAATAAAAATTGTTGTTTCACTCGCCTGCTCGTTTAATTAAGCCATTCTTGTAACAAAACCAAATGAATTTACTATTAAGAGTGAAAAATGGAATACTTTTCATGGTAAATATTGCCGACCAGTGGGTATATTCAGCGCATCATGCGGCGCATGGCAATGTTAAAATAAACTCTCGCTGCAAACCTCAAACCGAACCTTCAATCCTATAACTGTTTCCAATACAGTTAGCGGGGAAGCTCACCATGAAATATTAGTTACCCGGACGACCAACCAGAAAATAAGTTACGTGTCGTGAGTCAGCGATCTGAAGGTACAAAGGTCGGCCGCAAGAATTTCAAACCATGCCGTCTCATGCGTCGAATTTGTCCGCTCCCACAGCACCAAATTTGCCAAAAGCCAAAGACAATTTCTTATACTGGGTTCTATATTACTCGGTGATGATTTAAAAGATAATATTGTTGGCCATTAAGTTGTTCATCCAGTTTCTTTCTATTATATTTCTATTATATCACCTACTTTCTTTTTATCATATTTTTCTTTCATCTAGTTTCTTTCTATCAGATTTTTCCATCATATAGTTTCCTTCCTTAAGAAAAAACTTGTAGAGAGAATGTACATACGTAATCATCATGAACAAAAAACTATGATTTAGTTTTAATTCTGAGAAATTTCGGGCATACATTTTGCATCCAAACTTGATCTTCGCCTGGTATGATTTGGGTAACGTTGGAAGTAGTTTCAGCGTGCACATTCATAGTGAAACTAACATCCCGCCCTCAACTTTACTTCACGCTTTGAAGAATATTTGCCAGCTCAAGCACAACTCACAGGGTGATGCAAGTACGCATAATTCTTGCCTCGTCTTTTGCGACATTTTAACGCCACGATATCCTGTGATGAAGATGTCCTTGTTCTTCAATTGAGCTCTTGGAGTGAAGCCTTTATTTAAAGCCCGACCTAAGCACGGTCAGCATTTTGGACGTTAACACCGGTGTCGTCTGGTCTGCTCCACGAAAGACCTCTACAGCTCATGGTTCCTCACTTCTGCTACCACTACATTGTCCCCGTCAACCTACCTCAGCGCGGGTGTGGACCAGCTCAGGCACCCAACTCTGCACCAGCAATTCATACAAGTATTTCATAGCACTTCAGGGGGGCACGGGCTCTATCTCCGGGGGCATGGAGTAAGAGATGATAAGATACTAAATTTGATTCCTTTCACTTAAAAGCCTGATTAATAATAAGCCAACAATCATTAATACCGTTTGAATAAACCTTTAATTAATATATATGCCTCTTTGAAGGATCGTTGTAATTATATCAATGCTCTGCAATTAGAACACAATTCTTTCATTAGCTCAAAGTGCTACTTGCTACGATGAAATAATTTATTCGACTTTGTCTTCAAAGATCTCTGCAACGATCACTTTTTAGCGCATTTTCTCATTTGTGGAAAAAATGCACTATTGTGCTCGCCATGTCCGTCCGTCCGTCCGTCTGTCCGTACGTCTGTCCGTGACCTCAAGTTTTCGTCAACGAGAAAATGCGCTCTCAGTCACTCACTGCAGTGAGTACTGAGTTATATTTTTTTCTGGATATGAGCTTTTGTTGCTTAATATAACCACGGTTTTAATTCTTCAGACTTACGGGTTGGACATCCGCGGGGCGAGTTGGTGACTCCTTTGCCTCTTCAGGATCCGTGAAGATGCGCCGCCACCTCAACTCAGGCGCAGTACAGAGCAAATTTCTTGGTTGATGGCATTATTGCCATCATGCAAATTTTCATTAAAGTAAAGATTTAACTCTTGTTTTACCTGCCTTCTGAATCATTTCATACAGCTCATTCCCAAAGCTTTGTCCACATCACAAAGAGCAGCAAGATCAAACTATACTTGTTGATCGCTTCATGGTCTCTTCTTACTTCTATGAAGTGAAATTTTGAGCCAAAAACGCTGCAGAGCAGTGAAATTATGCACACAATATTCCATCCATACATACGGCGTGAAATACTCAAACTGTGCTTTGCATCTCGGACAAAGTTAGTGAGTGTAAATGGAGCAGAATGCTCGGATCTTATCCCCATATATGGCTGCCGCTCATGTTGTCAAACTCTAGTTTGCATTCCAAACAAATGATTAGAAGAACACAAACACCTTCGTTCAAGCAACCATATTTAATATTAGTTCATATCAATCATTTCAACAACCCAACTTCCATAAATCATTGATTATTACCCACTGCCCATGATGAGGGGAGTAATATAATGTAAATCATTCTGTCCAATGTCGGCGCGGCACAAACAACGAACGTCATGCGATTTGAAATAAAATTTAATAATCGACAAACTTCTCCGAATGCACTGAAAGTCATTTATGTATTGATTAGAAGACAATTTTGTAGCTGAAATAGAGCATATATTGTATTTCATATAAGTACGCCAGTACTAATTTGAAATCAGTATATCAATATACTGAACAGTGGAATATATCACTACGCCAGTATTCTAGCACAGATTTAATTTAATTTCCCTGACTTGATTAAAATTGACATCAATTCATTTCCCTTTAAGAGTTATTTATTGGGCAGTGTGCAATTAAAAACGGTTTCTCGCATCGCACCGAATGCATCAAACCATTTGGCCATTAGAGTGAGGATGCTTTGGAAGTCAACATCTTCAATTAAATCAACTTCATAATCATCACCCCACATTTTACATATATTTGGAAATTTCAGGTAAATGAATTGATTTAATACATTATTTAAATTTTATATCATCTAGAAGAAGTTTCGTCTTCAAGAATATAGAACAATAGCTAATTAATTCGAAACAGTTGTTTGATCATCTTAAAACACCAGTAAAGATGACATAATCTTTCTATAAATTATGAATAACACTACATTTAATAATAATAAATACTTTTCTATGAATAATGAAATATAAATTATCATAAATAAATTAGGTAGATTACAAAAAACTTCCAAGCATCACAACCCTCCTGGCGACGAACCGAGCGGCCGCACGACGACGGCCCTGAACTGCGGTGCTCGTAAATTCTAGTCTTCACTGCAACGGTCGAACTCTTCAACGACGCATAGGGTGACAATTAGTTACGAAGCTGGAATAACTTTCAGTAATTACCAAACCTCGTTAAATTAATTATTCATAACTGGAATTTGAGGAGAGGAATTATTTTTTATCAACTCAGTGGATGAGAACATTTGAAGATGATGACCCTGTAATGCTACGCCACGATCGTGTTGTTTTGTTTTTATTGTGACTCCAGATCTCCTCAAGCCACAACACAGGTTTGTTTCGTCTTTCAAATATAAAAGCTAAATCGCAGCACAATTTAATTCTCCGCTCATGTGGTCGGAGTGCTTACTTGTTGCATTTAATGTCATCAATACGCACTCGGGAACTGAAAATTTGTATTGACACTTGAAGTGTTATAAGATAAGAATATTGCACCACCGATACTCCTCAATTTTATACGTGGTCTTGTAGCTTTAAAGTGTTTTATTTGACACGATGAATTATTAATATTGTCCAAACATTGAGATTTTATAAAGAAAAAATTATTATTGACGTTCATTTCGCTTACTAGGTTCAACATATCATCAGTAAAATGTTGTCCTCTTATGGCTAAACCTCGTTTAATAACTTGCATTAAAGTGTAGAAAATAATTTCTACGCAATTTATGTTGTTTACCGATTTAACTTCTTTTCAAAACACGGCCGTTCTATTTATGAAAAAAAGTAGTAAAATAATGGAGGTAATATTCGTAAGGCCCATTTTTACTTAAATTTATATCAATTTCCTTTTATTTCAAGTAAATGCTAAAATATTTTGAGACAAGTAGAGTCGCTTGGCAACACCGCGTAATGCAGCATCTCGTTCATTTACATCATAAAAAAAATTCTTTTCGTTTGGTTAGCTATGGACGAAAGACCTTATTAATTATTGACATTATTTTGGTTCCCCGTATCTTTCTCCGGCGCAGTCATAAGTTGGTTTTCTTAACGAGATAATAAAGGCTGCCGTCATCTTAAACAATTGTCCCTCCATTACACCCAGCCTGTAGCTGGAAATGGTCAAGGTGTTCTCGAAATATTTCCCGTCAAGTAAGACATCCTTTCGTTGGCAAACAATGTTTGTCTGTGGCCTACAAGACTTGTTCATAAGAGCGGTCAGCCAGCGTCAGAACTGAGCCCAACCGATCAGGATTACTCTGGTCACATTCCATCAAATGGAACAAATTTTCAGGAAATCTGCTATCTCTTTGTTCGAAATTTTAAAGATGATGATCCCGTTCGTCCGATGCCTCTGTATGTTAAATATCAATTGAACGTGAAGTATCATAGGTGGAAGCGTGACGAGTTTTAGAGAACGCGACTGCAAGAATTTATGCAGCTCACTTTACAGCGTCTCGGTTAGGCGGAGCGGCCAAGAAAGGTTTGGTTTTCGAAGAAACTTCAACTCTCCCCGGAACTCATAAAGTTTTTTGACGTGTTTGTTTGGGATGGCTTAGTATGATCCTTCGATTATTGTTTACATGGGATCCTTGTGAATCACATCATGAAAAAAATAGGGTAATATCGTTACATTAGAATGTATTTACAGTATAAAGTTAAGCGTGATTTTTATAGTATAAAGTGTATACAGTTAGGAGTAGATCTTCACAGTATAAAGTGTTTGCAGTATACAGTTACGCGTAAATATTTACAGTATAAAGTGTTTACGGTATACAGTTACGCGTAAATATTTACAGTATAAAGTGTTTACGGTATCCAGTTACGCGTTATAGATCTTTACAGTATAAAGTGTTTACGGTATACAGTTACGCGTAGATCTTTATAGTATAAAGTATTTACAGTAGAAAATCTTTACAGTATAAAGTGTGAATTTACAATATAAAGTTAAGCGTATATCTTCACAGTATAAAGTGTTTACATTATAAAGTTACGCGTATATCTTTACAGTATAAAGTGTGGACAAAGTTTCCAGCTCCCTCATTTGTAATAAACCATTTTTATCGTCACGTGAGTCAGCAAATTGTCATAGAAAACTGATAAATTTTTAAATCGCACTTTACTGCTTAAATGAAAATAACCATGCCTTAGGTATTGATCAAACATATTATACATTCTACCAGAACGTTTACAAGCACTTGAACAAACCTTTGTTATTCATCGATTGATGTTGACAGTTGAATTTCATCTGCATTAAAACCACAAAATCTCCCCATCACACTCGATAATAACTGTTCCTTACTACACAGAGCTAATTATAAGACATTATCATGCATCACAAAGCAAAATATTGAGTATTACTGTACGACCGCCGTATTTGCGATGAGAGTAGGACTGGACACCTTACCTAATTTCCTATCAAAAAAGACAATTTTTTAAGCTTTTAATTAATATAGAAATCATTTTGTTATTCCACTCACTTATTCCGTTGAAAAAAATCAATCGCCTAATTTATATTCATATAAATGTTCGATTAAAACAAACCCTAGTAATAATTTCATTAATTAATACATATTCATTGATTTCTGATCGTTCATTTTTCAACTATGATAATTTTTAGTTCATGAGGTTTTGATTAGATCTAATTAATTAAGATCAACTGTGATGCGAGTGTGTAATCTGCATGGCAACAAGCCAGACACTTGCCATCACTCTGACCTCTCTGCGTCACCGTTGAATGTTATCAACGTCCTCTTGACCCTATAGCGTCACCATTATTTATAATTCAACATCCACGATTATCATCCACAAAGTAAACCTTTGTTTAAGTTGCTGACGCTGTCTCAATATTCTACTGAACTTACCGGTGGAACAGCAGTTGTATCAGTTGGGAGTTTCTGCCAACTGTTTCTACATTGTGCAACTATGAATATATTTACCCATTAATTCCTAAAATGGAATTACGATTCCGTACCTTATATTGATTTAATTTTTTTTGCATGATCCAAAATGGCAGGTGACTGCGATGCATTTCGTTCAGAATGTGATGCAAAGTTAAGGGAACAACGAGAAACTGGGGGCAATTTACTACCGTTACTCATTTTTCTTCATTTCTTAACATAATTTCGCTGAAATTTGATCCTAAGGGTAATTTCAATCTAGGGTAAGTTTAATGCTTGGGTAGTTTAGGCCCGAGCCTGGTTTCCTTAAATAGGCGTTAATTAATATAAGTTAATATACTGCCGTGACCACAACTGTATTGTGGGATCCAGCCAACCAGCAGTCAACCCGAAGCCAAATGTCGTTCTTGGACAGTGATTTGTCCATCCCTTGCTTTTGGTGCCATATTTGCTATTTTGTTAGGTTTGCCAAAATCTATACCAAATATATATGTTATGCTTCAGGCGTTAATTATCTTTTTGATTTATTATGCGTTAGCGACAATTGTTTAATTATAATTGGATGAAGGGGTTGCCAGTCGGATTCATGATTCCTTCCCTCAAGAACGTAGCCTATGACACTTCTGGACTATAACATTCTCAGCCGCAAGCCACCAGACAAATCACATCCATTGAAGTAGACCAATCAGCCCACTGGAAAACAGCCTGCTATGCTATGGCCTAGCATCATCTGCCAATCCGCAAAACAATTCTGCCAATCCACTCGGACGGAGTGCCCCGGAGCCTTACAGTAGCAGTATCTATGACGCCCGGCACCAACCCGTCCGTATATAACTCGCCCGTGCATCGAATGAGCCCACTGTCGAATGGCCACTCGTCGAAAGACGATAGATTTTGGAATAGATCATTTTATTCTAGGCTATTCGCTCCCGTGTATGGTTGTGCAAAGACCATAATATTTGAAACAAGAAGATATCATGGCCTGTACAAACGAAAGACTTAATCCATGGCTGATTGGTGGCTTTACGGAAATATGCTAGGCGTTCTATTCAGGGCTGATCGGTGCACAAAATTGGTGATACACGGCTGCGCTCCCGGATGCGGCAGAAACTCATGCAATATTTTTCGAGTATAGTCAAACCGCTCTGATTTTAATCTTATTTGAACGTAACGATCTATAACTGTTCTTGATTTACTTCTGTATGAAGCAATCATCTGCTACTGATTTATTCTTTTTCCACAAATTCAATTCTTTTCAAAAGTGCGTTAGCACACAAGGCCGCAATTTTAACTCAGTTGTGTAAATTTAGTTTCCTATACCCTTTTCGAATTAGCTACTCTAACTTACTTGATAATTTCTACATATACTTCTACGGTCAATTTATGAAAATTATTACTTATTCACAGTATAAACCCCAAGGATGTCTTTAAGCTGGTGGCGACTGACCGTTTCGTCGTCCTGATTTGCAGCCGCCGGCTCCAGCCTTTTATTCTCATTTCGCTCTTACTCCTGGTGTAGCGCCAACCGTCTCGGCTACAAGAATTCGAAAGTTCAAATTCAATTTTAAGTTCAGGCCATTTAACACTTCAAGAAATTTTCTAATAGCTGAATTCTGCTTTACTACCTTTAATACGATGGTGTGAAATTAGTCTAATAACTGTATGCACAAAATAATGTCATTTCTTTAACCATGTGGTCATCACAATTTCTTATAATAAATAGAATTACTAATAGCTAACGATTATGGTTCTGAAAGCGGAATGATCACGCGTCATGTTGCAACTATTTTACTGGATCATGCAAGGTGATTGAAGATTGTCCGATTGGTTTTTATCAAAATAGAGATTGCAGTCTAGGCGAATCATTTCAAATATACGTACCTCACGAATCGCCACAATAATTACTAGTCATTGTTAGAAAATATATGACGAGAAGATCAGTCACTAACAGAAAACGATAACAATATACAATAAATTTGTTATTTTCCTCACTAGTCACGATATGATCATAAGGAGGAATCCCATTAATGCAATGTGATCGCACCAGTGCCGTAGGAAAGCTGGTCAGGTTTGGCCGTCTATATGTAGCGACGTGACCTGCAACCAGCTGCATGTGCCCAATAAATGCGTAGCTTTAAACTCTCTTTAATATAACAGACTTTCTTCGTTATGTTTCTTTGGAGTCAGTGGAATTCTAACATGTCTGATAGTCGTTCATTTGAGGAGTTTCCGGTTTTTTAATCACTGATGAACGTTGTTTAATTAGTCAATGTGAAAAAAAGATACGCGTTGATGTAGCTTTTATACTCATGATGAATCCGTGACTGACCTTAAGTACCGGGAACGTTGCGGATGAAAACATTCCGGCTCAACATTTTTTTATGTGGGTGAACTGTACCAGGTCTTGAAGGTGCAGACCGAAGAAGCTCTGCGCTCCCTTACAGTAGCGAGATGAACGGATCACAACCGTTGAGTTCCTGGCTCATGAGACAGATCGTCCACCCATGGACGATCGTCCACCCATGGTCACTTTGCAGACAGGAATTCTTCAATGTTGAGAGTTATATTATCATTTTATCGTTGAAGTCGCACTAGTACGATGCAAGATAAATTAATCGCCAGAACTAATCCTGTTTTAAGCAAAATGATATAATTAAGTGTGGCCAACTACTATAACGAATAAATTTTAGTAAGAAGAAATCAATGTGTATATTAAGTGATGATGGAATCACTTCTTTGTCAAAATCGTGTGCCGAAAGAAAGTGGTGACGTTTCCATACAGAAAACAATTAAAGTTTCAATCCAATCGTTCCAAATGACACAGAAAGTTTATTACGAGCAAAATTTACTCGTGTATAAGAAGTATTATACTAGTTAATATAACATAGAATAGAATAGGAAAGAATAGATTAGAATTGTCGGCACTGAAGAAATAGGCCCATGGCCTATGGCTGATTCTTGTACTTTTCGTGACTTGATTCACAAGGGATCCGGCCTTTGGAACCCGATTTTCCCATAACTGACGATGCCTGGTCCGTAAGGTGCTGGCATTTCAAGACTGAACATATGCTCCTGCATAGCTTCGTCTAGTCTGTTCTTGATGGCGTTCATATTCTCGGAGCGTCAAAGATGCTATCAGGTAGGCTGTTCCACGTGTCCGTGACTTGAAGCGAGAAGAAATATTGTCATATGGATGAGTTGCAACGCAGTTATTTTAGTTTATAGCCGTGCCCCTGGTGTTGGTTCTTGTTTCAATTCTAGGACTCCTTCTGGGACCTTGTATAAACCGTGGGTATATTTGTATACTTCAATGAGGTTACCACGCAGACGTCGATAACTGGGGCTTGGAAGCTTCATGATCTTTAATCTTTCTTCATAGGACTTGCCCTTCAAGCCTGGAATTATCCTTGTTGCACGTCTTTGAACACTATCGACTAAATTTTTGTCCTTTTCTATCTTCATCGCTTCGGCATCTGGGAAAAATATGCTCAGAAAATTTCAACTCATTTCCGACATTAACTTCATTCAATAACTAACTTCAACAATTGTTTCATTAACATGAGACAATTATTTTAGATTTCATCAAAAGCACTGCCGGTGATTACGTAGCGGATTTGTGTTTAACTTTCCACTTAAACTATGGGAAATGTGTCTTGACAAGTAGCGTGATTTTTCCTGAACTTCCGTTGCCTTCCAACCAGGAACTTGTAAGAAATTTCATAAAGTTTATACATACTATCCTTCAATTTCTCAAAAATGGGATAATTACGTTGATGTCATAACTATTTTGCATATGAGAGCTGCCACGAGTGTCAAAACTTTACTATGTTCTTCCGCAAGTTTTGAGCGTAAACCGTAAACCAAAGTCCAATGACAAGCAGGTATTTTCAAATCCTGCCCTAACGCATGCCGAAAGAAAAGCTTGCAAGTTTTGCTTCTGTCAGTGACATAACATGATTAATTATACTGCTTAACCTTCGTATCAAAGTAGGAAGGATCGCTGCGCAATCTTAAGATTCGTTTTAAATGTTATTGCTAGAAGCATATTGAGGATCCTTATAATAATGTCCTGCAATATGAATGCAAATATTGCAAAACCCGGAACCACATTTCGGCTCTCTGGTGGCGCGCTAATATATCTAAAAAAATTGAATCTTCGATACAATTTTGCATCAGATCCCAGGTCAGGGTACATCTTGCCAACCACAACTCTTCTAGTCTCCGAAGGTGATTAAGTTGTTCAAGCACAGTTTTTGATTGACACTGTTTCGTAGCACACCTACATTTCAGGTAACTTATTGAAAAGATTTCGAATCTGAAAGTAACGAGATGTACAGTAAATACTTGAGGAGACGGTGATTTGTTGGTTCCGATGTTGGTAGATGAGGAGTTCCATATGTCAGTTGATGCACCTTCACTTTCTTTGGTAGCATTTGACAAGTGTTACCTGACAAAGAAAAAAGTTATATTGAATGTTGTCTCTTCAAATCTATTGGTAAGTGTACGATAGAATATTTTACGTTTCTTACTCTGTTGACCAACATTTCTAGAAGCTGTGAACTCTCGTCCCTAAACTCACCGGGATACGTCAGACTTAGCTTATGAAATTATTTCCCCAAATTAATTTCTTAAAGTTACTCCTTCTTCAAATTTAATATTCGGCTCTGTAACAGGGGAGGAGGTTTTGAAGCCTTCCTATAAAAATTTGATCAAATTTCTAGAAATTAGAGAGGACGCTTTAGATAAATTCAAGGATCTATGGTACAGCGAGTATTTATTTTCATTAAGAGAAGTCTAGACAGATTGCTTACGCATCGTCGCATCCCAGAATACGCATCCCAGCAACGTCTGGGACACTTATTCTTAACAAAATTCATTTTATTCTCCAATAAGTCACGGTTTTTGTTGTCAATGGGTAAAATAACGAAGCTCTTCACAGTGTCCAAGGGTCGGACGAGATAGGTTGAATTAATTCGACCAAATCGCTCAGCTGGCGCATATGCAGTTTCCTTACTGTCTCCACTAGAAAAAAAAACCTTGATCAAGTTGCGGGGTTCACCTCACATGCCTCAGATGTTCCCGTTAATGCTAACGACGTATCTGATACCACAAATAATCAACGCAGACCGGTTCAGGTTGCAGCAATTAAGGCTGTGCTTGCATCGCTTGAGGGAGTCTCAATTGGGCCCCCCGGCAAGGTGTGGGTTTTTCACATCGTTGCTTAATTTTGTTTATTCCTTAAAAAGTTCATTCTGATTGCTTCATGTTGTACTATAATTTCATTTTTTTGTGGTATTATGAATTTATATGCACCACTACGTCCTGGAGAAATGCACTTCGTGGTACGCATATGTACCTGTTCAGAGTCAGCGTGCTAAAAATTGTTTCGCTAGAATAAGATTATAGTTTTGTTTCCGTCTAGGGCAAGTTTAACGGTAGGGTAGATTAGGTCACAGCTGGGTTTCCGGGGTAGAGGAGTTCGTATGATACATTGCGGCAGCAGCACCTATTTTTAGCGCATTTTCTCATTTATGGAAAAAATGCACTATTGTGCTCGCCATGTCCGTCTGTCTGTCTGTCTGTCCGTCTGTCCGTGACCTCAAGTTTTCGTCGACGAGAAAATGCGCTCTCTGTCACTCACTGCAGTGAGTACTGAGTTATATTTTTGTGATCTCCAGCGAGCCTGTCGTCTGCCGCCGCTACTTCACCAGCATTCGACCCTTATGTCTAATTATCTTCCTTGTTCCGTGATTTATTTATTCCTTGGTTTGAGAGCCCTATTTTCTATCGTAAGGCTGAGTTCGCTCAAATCTATACATGATTATTATGTGCGGTGCTTTAGACTTCACTTATTTCATTTATTCTAATTTAACTTTAATTATTTAACTTTAAATAGATGCTGCTCAACTCATGCTCTATTTAAGAGTTTACGCCAAATCATTTCAACTTCAATCTTTCTTCAGCGAACCAATCTTCACCTTTTCTTACTTTATCCATCCATTTGAAGCATCCACCTTCTGCAGATTTCTTATTTTTTTCATCAATTGCAATTCTTCCCAAAAGTGCGTTAGCACCCTGAGTGACAATTTAATCTCGGGTGAATGGATTTAGTATACGATAACCTAATTTAAATTTACTGTTTTAAATACTTGATGATTTTTACCTTGCTTGATGTAATCCACTGATTCAAATTAACCCATTTTCCTCAGTAAGAACCGCAAACCCATGGCGACGTATATAGCCGCTTCGACTTGCCAGTTTCCGCTGTAATTTCCCCTTGATGCGGTTCCAGCCCTTTATTCTCGCTTGGCTTTTACTTTTGGCGAAACGATTCCGGCCTGGCTCCAAGAATACAAGCATTCAAGATTTCTAGTTTAAATTCAGTCCACTCTTCGCTCCAATAAATTTTTTCGACGTTAGACAAGTGAGCAGCGTGCGTTTGCTGTCGAGGCGTGCATTTCTATTGACCGTTTTGCAGTAGTCTCCCTCCGAGACAACATTTTGGAAAGCGCCTTATCCCCTTGAGTGGCGACCTTATTTTGCCGGCCTCATCCCCCGACTTGGCTCCGTGTTATCTTTTTTTATGGGGTTATCTCAAATCAATTGTTTATAATGACTATCCTAAATCAGTTACAACAAGATCCCTGTTCCTGAAGTCTGTTAAAACAACGTCCTTGTTCCGGTAATTATCAAAAGTTCAAAATACTCGCCCGAATTAAAGAATTGGAGTTATTTTATAATAATAAACTCTTAATAATGTACGTTTAAAAATTACTTTTTAAAGACAACACTTCTAAAGCATCCGGTGTCTCCAATGTTACACATGTACAATGAATTTCTAATTTTATTTTCGGAAATTAAAAAAAATAATTTTTCAATTTTTTAACTATATAAAAAAATTCAAAAATATTTATTTTTTTAATTGGTTTATGAATTGTCTCAAACTTTACGCAAATGTTCAAAATTTCAGATCGATTGGACAGGTAGAAGTGTGTTAAATATCGATTATAAAATTTGTAGCAGAAAAAATTATTTTTTCATTTTTTAATATTGAAAAAAAATATATTTTCTCTTTTTAAAATTATTTATTTTATCAATCGATTCATGCATTGTCTCCGATTTTACGCAAGTTTGCAAAATTTCAGATCGATTGGAGAGGTAGAAGTGTATTAAATATCGATTATAAGCTTTGTAGCAGGTAGTACATTAGGTAGTACATTAAACTGACAATGCAAAGCGCGCACACAATTGTTATCTCTGAAACACAACCTCGGCCAGGAAATACATCAGCTGGCTCAGCGACACTCACCGGCCCCTGTGCCCTATCCACTCATGCCTGGGTTGAGTACCGTGCGTAATGACCCAGTGCGTAGCAGCCCGAGTGTTTCTGACACTCAATTACGCGTTGATTTCACCGGGACCAATCACTTACAGTGTCAAGACGTCCGGACCTGCCATTTTGAAGCTGGTATGTAATGCAGTTTCTCCTGCGGCGGTGATCTGAACTTCTCATGTATGGATCTGTAATTGGATAAAACAATGAACTTCAGAAATCAGCACGAATTTGAATCTTAATATCTTAAATTTTAAGCATATAAATACAATATCTTGAAACTCGGCAGTAGGTCATCGCTTGAATTTAACAGAACGTAGCGAATATAAATTTTCCTTAGTAATAATAAATTTAAACTAGTTTTCTGATTATCTTACACGCTTTACAATTTTGTCAAAAGACAAAGAAAGTCATTCTTAAACAGCAAGAAAATTAGGGAGGCGCTTTTGTACATCGGTATTAGCTGAAGAAAAACTTTATAAAATTATTTTTTATAAGTAACGGGCTTTTGTTTCTTAGGTAAACGTGAAGGAAATAAAATTCTTCAATTATTTTCAAACTTTACGGTCATTGCTTGGGGGCTTGAGTGCAAGTATATATTCAATGCATGAAATACACATCATGAAACATGGTACAAATAATTTAACATCGATACAATGGTCCCAAAGTGGCATGAGCAATTCTTACCAGCGTAGTGAAACGTACGAGGTAAGTTGCGATACGTAACTCTCCATGACTCGTAGTTTTTATAGGACATTTATTTCTCATCAACCAGAGTACGCGAAAAACATCATCATAAAACATTGAACATATGTATATATATAATCTACAATGAGTCTATAGTTCTGCTGCAATATATTTATATGGTTTTTATGGTTTTTAATTTTATATTTTAGAACCAAATTATTTTCTGAATAAAATTATATGGTTCCATTTCACTGCCGATTTTGAATGGAGAATGAAACAAAATCAAACAAATTAAAAAAATTGTTTAGAATATTGTTCCTCACACAAAATAAACAACACGTCAAAGCAGGACTCGTAGACAATATTATTGGGCTTAATTCGTTAATTTTACAGAGATGCATTTTGCCATCGACTTTCTAATTCTACTTAAAGTCTCGATTATTTAATTCCAGAATTAACTAAAACATTTCTAGAACTATTGTTGTTTCTTCCATTTCAATAAAAAAAACATGGCGGAAAGACAATCGAGTTTGTTTTACGCATTCCAGTCCATTTTTGTATCATGGCTGTTGACTCTCGCTTTCAGCACATGAGACGTTATTGGTGTTGGGCGCCTTATGTTGTTGTTATAAGCCTGGAGGCGCCGCTGAGATCCTGGCAAGTGTTTGCTCCCATGGTAGAACAACTAGACATCCAGGTGAGCTCTGTAGCTCCCACCAGCCTTTTGTGATCATTTGCTCTGCGGCACAGTTATGTCTCGCGCAGGTCATGCTTAATAAATTCTTCTCGCACCTTAGGCCTGATTCCGCGCCTCATGGCTTCATTGTCAAACAGAGGTCCACTAAAGCTTCCACACCGCCATAAAAGATTGTTATTTATCGTTGTTATTTCTCCTCGCTGATTAGCTGCTAACTTTAACAGCTTTTCACTTTTCATCAACCGTAATAATTTTCATTCAAAAAGCACACCGTTTCAATAGGCAGACCCATGCCTTCCTGAAATATTCTATTTATAGATAAATTGAAAATATTACTAACTGGTACACCTCATCACGATTCATTTATCTCCACGATAACCATCAAAGTATATGCAGAAGCTAACAAAACTTAAAATTGGATTATTCATTTTCATTAGTGTAACCGCTGTCTTGCAGTCTAATATGGTTACGTACCATTCTAGTAATGGTCTCCACGTTTACTGACTTTGTAATTCACACAAGGGCATGAAACTCCGGACATTTAACACAGAACAATTTTAATTACAGCAAAATTCAGCAAAGATTAGCCAAACGGGCTTCAAGTTAATGTCACAGGCCTAATGCCACAGGTTGAAATTATTTGCATTTTCGCCTGCGAAGGGATTAAGAGCTATTACATACAGTAATAAATCCTACAACCATTCAAATCTGATAAATAGCAATATGAAAAATATTCAGCATCTCCGCACCATGCATACCGTATGGTCAGCGTCGGGAGCAAAGTGACACGTGGAGAAAGAGTGACGCTGAAAACTACTCATGGTAAACAAATGCTATACGAGATGCGTCAAACTGCGGCTACAATTAATTTTCGGTTTTAATCAAGGGCACAATTAATGGACGACAATAACGGTTGGCCGACTTGGTCGACACATTTTACTGGCCAATTAATATAATTTAAACTTTATAATTTTATATTTCATAGTCGTGATCACAAGATATTTGTTTTGTTTACAAGATATTCGGTCATGATTTTTTTAGGCAAATATTCGCTCCCGAGAGCAGTGTGGTGGGGATCACGTGAGTCAGGATTTTGCTGAGGACACTCCGATGAACTTTGACACGTCGACTACTTGCCAAGATGACAGAAAAACATTTGCTTCATTATTGATTTCGAAGTCAATATCGAGTCAAGAAATGACTCGAATGATCCTTCAATAACTGTCTACTTACGATGCAAAACACATTCGATTCGGACACTAAACAATATTGCGAACAAATTTCTTCGAATCCATCAAGAAAAATATTACATTTTAACTATCACTCATCATCCTGCAAGGAATCACACAAGTCGCGTTTATAGGAAAATAATACAGATTGCTGAATCACATTAGGCAAATGTTTTTGCATTAATTTCAAGCTTGTAGTAACTGCAGGTGCCCATCGTACCCCGCAATGCCAAGCTCTAGGTACGCACACTCCACGACGTCGAGCTCTAGGTGGTCTTACCTATCAACGCCCCTTCAAGATAGTTCATCGCAGTCGAAACTATGACAAGCGCCTCGCTCATGATCAATGGCGCCTTTCGAATTCAGGCCAAAATTTGATTTCTCCACTTTTTGAATTTTCCAAGAGTTTAATTTTTTTCAAACACGCGAGTTGTAGGAATAACAACTAATTACACACAAACTACAGTTTCAGCACGATGGACTGAATAATCTACACATTATTTTATCTGCGAAAGTTTTGGCATTTTTCTTCGCCGTGGTAGATCAACTTATTCTAAAAGTTGTCGATGCTTTAGTAGAGTCAAATTCAATAATTTTCTGATGGATTATTACTATCTATCGCTTGTTTGATCCACGCTCACCGTTAATCCGATTACTCCTCTGAAGTCGCTTAGCGCCCGTGCAGTGTCCATACACTCCAATTTCCATTATCTATCACTCGCATGCAACATGTGGTGCTCTAGCATGCTACTGTAGCTAGCATGTAACATGTGGTGATCTAGCATGCTACTGTAGTCAGCATGTAACATGTGGTGCTCTAGCATGCTACTGTAGCTAGCATGTAACATGTGGTGATCTAGCATGCTACTGTAGCC